>NC_086354.1:24018706-24146206 GCF_036324505.1 Eleginops maclovinus
TGGTTACAATGCCTCTCCTTTCTGTCAAGTATCAATCTGTTAATTTGTTGTGTTGCAACCTGGTTAACATCCGCTCTAATTACGAGTCAAATGTGAGCGTGTGGAACGGGAAAAAAGTGAGGAATTAAAGCAATGACCAAAACCAGTGGGAAGTTGCGAGGGCTCTGACGACGCAACGCAAACACCAACACAGTTATTATCTTAATAACAAATGGCCCTATCAGCTGTGATGGTGCAGGTCATTAAAACACCTCCACCTGCCTTCAGAGGCTCCGGACTCACATCATTACATTCACATCCCATCTCACAGCTCTCGCTCATATCATCCCCCCACTTAACGGCTTCACACCCCTAATATAACGGTAAGGTGCGAAAGTTAATGTGGACGAGTTTACCGAGCTCTCTTCATTATTCTAATTACTTTTAAGTTCGTTTTGCAGTGCCCTCTGGAGATCACAAGTCAAAGGGGGTAAAGTGGGCCATAGTTGATTGGTTGATAAGTAGAAGTTGGTCAATAACCACCTGTATTTTCCTAAAGAAAGACAGAGTCATTACAATACAATGAGTAATGCAATATCAGCTTTAAACTGACTTCTTTTGGATTTTATTCTGATCTTTTTTATAGCTTTTTGAAGCTCAAGATTGGATTTTAAATTGGCTTAAATGTCACAAAATGTTTAAATATCCCAAAATGCTACAGGATGTCTGGAAAAACAGTCAAAAGAACCACAACATTTAAATACTCAGGTGTCTCATAATGGTTCATTATTGTCATGTTATGCTTGCATTTGTGTTTGGAAATAGTAGATATAACAAAATAAAATGACCCACTGTCGCTTCTAGTTTTATGTCTTTATGTGGAGTATATCTTTGCACTGACAGTGGATAAATGGGGCCACTGGTTCAGGGACCAACAGGTGATTTATTAGTGTTGAATCTGCAGGTTTGTCCTGAAGCCAAATCCTAAAATCCACTGAAATAGTAAATGATTGAGTTTGTAGAAGGAAGGAAAGACCATGTCCATGATTAGTCACGCTGGGTTTATTGGTTGGCTCTACAGTAACCCATATCCCATTTTCTGTAGTGCACACTGAGCCGCCTTACTTTTAGTTTTCTCTATGTGAGTGTGAAATCTGGTCCCTCCTGACCCAACACATTACATTTGTACTAATGCCATAAATGTGTTTCCCTCAGTCCATTTCATTACTTTTATGGTGAGGAGATAAAACCATGCAGTATAAGCGGGTAGAATCGTGGCTGTAATTGGGATCATTTCACCAACACAAGTACATGGTAGTAAAGTGCTCGACTGCATCACGCTGTGGAGGAAACGCTCATTATTTCATGTCTTTGTGATGCTGTTTTTCAGAACGAAGCGACACGTTATCCAACCTCATCCGTCCCGTAGGACACTGGGATACTGGAGCATCATCGGCTGAAGAAGCGGATAATTCCAGTAAATATTTCTACCTTTCTGCACAAAACTGTCTTTTTCACAAACCAATATATGGGCAATCAATTTCTCATTTACCGCCATAAAGCCAGCACTGACATTACATTTTTAGACATGCTAACATCACTTTATCGATGTCAGTGTCTGATGATTGGATAATCACTTTTGTCCAGACTAAAGTATCTCAACCATCATGTGCAATGCCTTGTTTTGTTTGATGCTGCTGCAACGCAAACATGTCCCAGTTTGGGATTAAAAGTACCTCTTATCTTATCTTAACATTTATAGTTCCAAGACGGTTATGTACACTGAACTTTTGGTCATTAAAAACCAACAAAAACAAGAGTGAATTTAGGTAGCTCAATGCAATACCATGCAGTGTAAATAAACCACAAATCTTATTACTTACAAGTACACCTAACAACATGTAGTAAAATACTAAACAAACAAAAATCCCAGTTTTTCTTCACGTCACATTTCCTGTCGTTTTATCTGTCAACAGGTACGAGCAGTTTGGAGGTGAAAGAGAACGAGGACGATAAAAGCCACATGGACTGCGACCAATTACGGAAATATCATCCAGCAGCTTTTTGCACAACTTTCACAACCAGATCCCTCAAGAGGAAGCAGTCGCTGCTCCACCAAAGCCACTTGACTTGTAAGAGGCCAGCCTGGGCTGTCACTCAGAAAAACGCTCTTGTGCACCTGAACGAGTTACAACCTGGTCTGCGGTATGAAATCATGTCGAAGACCGGCCCACTGCATGCTCCAGTGTTTTCTGTTGGTGTGAAGGTGAACGGTTTCCATTTTGAGGGCCGAGGACCAACAAAAAAGCAGGCAAAGATGAGGGTTGCAGAACTGGCTCTTCGGTCTTTTATCCAGTTTGAAAACGCCTCGCAGGCTCACGCCTCCATGGGGAACTTGACCGGCACTCCTGTGGATTTTACAGCTGATAAACTGGACATCCATGATGCATTCCTGACAGAGTTGGAGCCATCTTTGAGGGAAAACTGTCAACCCCTTCAGTGCAACACAGCAAAAAAGGAGGTTTTCTCCAGCATTTACAACCACAGACGAGTTGTCCGACTCAAACTGGACTTCTCCAATCCCAAAAGACAAGCCATAAGCACTTCACTTTTAGAGCACCTGAGCCCGGTGGCGTTGCTCAACGAGCTGCGACCAGGACTCAGGTACATGTGCCTGACGGAGAGAGTTCACGGCAGGCCGATGAGGAGTTTTGTCATAGTGGTCAGGGTGGAGGGGAGGGTGTTTGAAGGGTGTGGTCACAGCAAACGGATAGCCAAAGCCCAGGCAGCAGCAGCCGCCCTGCAGTCCATTTATAACATAAGTCTGGGACCGGAGAGGAGAGTGATGGGAATCCAGGGCAGCAGAGCCAAACATCAGCTACCTCAGGTGAGTAGGTCCAACTCATTTTCCCACCAGGCAGCATTTAGACATGGATGTATAAATTTAAAAAAAACACTTTGTTCAAAGACATAAAATATGAGAGTAAACCCAGTGGTGAATTTAACCACAAGTGTCTAAATGAGATGACTAAACGTCATCACGCCCAACATTAGCTACCTTTAGCTTAGAGGTGGTGACGTGAAGTCATGTGACCGTGCTGTAGTTCCTTTATAGCCCAAGCTAGGCTACATGCTACCGTATGGTACTCTCATGCGGTAGTATTTTCTCCAGCGGCACGGTTGCTATCATATGCTCCCGTTTACCATCGTGGGTGTCTTACTCGAAGGCTAACCCACGGCGAATTAGCTAGCTAACGAGCTAATCTAACAAGTGAGCAGACGATACTTTATACATTCGATGGAGCAGACACACTGATAATTAGTGTTAACGGTGCTAAAATATAAATAAATTAATAATAACATTTCACTTACCAAAAAAACTGGAGACCAGACTTCTTGGACGGTCTGTTAGTACAATTAATCGCACAGCAAGCCATATTATGTGTGATATTTGCATTCAAAAGGCACCAACATGTGCGTCAGGTCAAGTGCAGAGACTGTTAGCAGAGCTAGCAGAGCAGACAGCTAGCGGCTAGCGCCCACTGACGGCGCTAACCTGTCAATCAAAGCGACCACGCCCTTAATTATGCATAACTTTAAGCCTTAATATAATTAAAGCGGGAGAGTTATAAAGAAATTCACCCTCCTCACAGTTGTCATGAATAGGGAAATTAGCTATAAAGACCAAAAGCAATGTTTGTACCACGCTGTAAACATGTTTATTTCTGCTGTAAATTTCCTTTATAGCCCAACATTAGCCGCCTTTAGCTTAGCGGTGGTGACATGAAGTCATGTGACTGTGCTGTAGTTCCTTTATAGCCCAACATTAGCCGCCTTTAGCTTAGCGGTGGTGACATGAAGTCATGTGACCGTGCTGTAGTTCCTTTATAGCCCAACATTAGCCGCCTTTAGCTTAGCGGTGGTGACATGAAGTCATGTGACCGTGCTGTAGTTCCTTTATAGCCCAACATTAGCCTCCTTTAGCTTAGCGGTGGAGAGGTGAAGTCATGTGACCGTGCTGTAGTTCCTTTATAGCCCAACATTAGCCTCCTTTAGCTTAGCGGTGGTGACCTGAAGTCATGTGACCGTGCTGTAGTTCCTTTATAGCCCAACATTAGTCTTTTACTTCTGGATATTGCATTGTGGATTAACCATTCTGAAAGTGGTGTGATATATGTGGCGATCATCCTGAAAATCATTAGATTTTTATAACATGAATTAATGAAATGGTCTGGTAGCCCTTGCAATGGCAGCTTGCTTACATCATCACTCCTTTTGACAAGTATTGTTTTTTTGTCAGCCTTTACGCAGAATACAGGGTAAGGGAGCCAGACTCTGTGTATCAGTAAATGTCCTTCAGATGTTAAAGACTGATTTCCCTCTCTTGGAAACATCAGCAGTGACACTGAATTCACCTCTCATCTCTTCATCTCTTCAGCCATTCTTCTAAATGGTCTGGATAAATGGGTCTGAGGTGCGCCGTATGCTACCAAATGAAGTGTGGCGCACATCAGGGCGGCCATCCTGGCCTGAGGCCCGAGAGCTGGATGGTGTCCTGCATGCATCGTCTGCAGCATCCAAACACCTTTATTATGTCTCCCAGCCTTTACAGAATTGTCCTCGACGTGTTTCGCTGTCGGGCTTTATCAATACATGAAGATTTGTCTGCACGGAGCTGAAGAGGGTGACTGAGCATGGCTAATGCAGAAGCACATCTTCATGCTAATATGCAAAGGAACATAGAGGCATGCAGATACTTTATTAAACCCTGGGGGTGATTACACAGGATGCAATGGTTTTGATTGTCTCTGGACAAAAGGCTTTAGGCTGACACCAATATGCAAAAGCATCTCCCCTTTTTTGTCATGAAAATGGTTACTTTCTTACAGCCTCCCAGACTGATCATTTAGCGTCTTCTCCCCCTTCAATATGAACTGTCTGTCAGGCGGCGTGACGCATTAATGAACATTATTACAGCACATTAGGGATGAAGGAGGAGCGGCAGCAGACCGCGGAGATTGAGGTGGAGCGGGGAAAGGCGGTGTGAAGAGCATAATAATCCGACAGATAATTGTTTAACACACTCATTACACACGACCTTGTGCCACTGACATCCACAGAGCCACAGAGTCTCAAAATCACCTGCTCTTACAAAACGAGTTTAGACATTTCAGAAACAGATAGATATAAACACTGAGATCACTGCTGGGGGTCTTTCACTGGGGTTTAGGGGTAATTTATGTCTGGAGGAGTTGGAATTCTTCACCAATATTACACATATTCGACCCTATCATTAATACAGTAAGTAATGTTAATGTTGTGTTTGAAGATCCCAAAGCACCAACAATTAACCAATGATGTAGATTTATAAAGGCTTCAGTTCTCAGAGACATTTTTAGTCAGGATCCAGGTGTCTAGAAAAACCCAATTTGGTCTCAAAATATAACATTTGTTGGAGACACTTCCTGATTCAGGATGCATCATATTGTTGTTGTAAATTGTGTTGCAGTCCACATTTTTAAAAAGAGTTCAAAAGAAAACCACCACATTTGGAGAAACTTTTCTGTGACAAAAGACTTGATAATTAATTGTATACTTAATTGAAAAATAACCATTAATCCCAGACCTGTGAAACCTTCAAACCCAGAGGATATCCGTTAAACATCAGATGTGCTCGATTCTAAAACTGTGAGGCTCTGAGTCAATAAGACACAGCTTTAAGATCCTTGATGCCTCCTGTGTGATTTTCTCAGTCCTGATTACATTTCAAGTACCTTTCTCTGGCTCTCAGTCGTCTTTCTGTTTGGTTTCAGTGCAAACACTTTCCCTGATCACTCCCTGAATGAGGCTGCCACACATGTTTAAGCCACAAGTGGTTCCCGTAGGAAATTAATGGTGTTGTGATGCTCCTCTTGCCATTCCGTTGAACGTTGCTGCATATAGCAACTAACTAACTCCCCAGAAAAAAAGTGACAGTCCTCTACGAATATAATTAGACATCTTCTGGCAGGTAGGAGTGGGACACCTCTTCCCCCGCAGACTGGAGGAATTGACTGTGAGAAAACTCTCGGCCTTCATTGACAGACTGTCACAGAGTTTTGGGCGAGCTTCGTACTCGAGGTCTAGGCAGCAAAAAGTCACAGTTGTTGGTGCATGCCTGCTGACTTTGTTTGAAAGTTTTCGGTGTGTTTGCCGGCTGCTGTCTGGAGAAAACACAACAGCAGGAGTCACAATGTCCTCCGGTTTAGGTGAGACAGAATTGTGCATAACTTCATGAGACAATTTTTTAGGTAAAATGTAGGAATATGAAAACATAAATAGCAATAAAAAGATGTTCTTAGAAAGGTTTTACTTATATTGAGTTGACCTGGTGGTGAAACACCTAATACACTGTTAATTAACAGGGCTTTTTCCCCCATTGGTATTACATTAGTGTTTATAGTTTTATTTTGAATATATATTCTCCATGAAAAGAACTGAAGAAAACTGATCTGCAATTAAACATTTATTATAATATTTGTATTTTATTTGTATTATATTAACATCATTCCTTTAACTATGCCATCATATACAAAATAGAGTATAAAATACAACATTTATCGAGGGCAACGTAACGTGTCCCTGTAGTTATCTTTCACTATATGGGCAAGGGAGGGAAAATAGTCCATTTCATTTTATTGGTTCCGCTCGTGATGGTGCACAACATAGAAAAAAGAAAAGAAAATCAATTCAAATTCAAAACACAACTCTTTACACATTCCATGAGCGAAAAGGAGCAGAAGACATGTTATTGTGCCTGCCCCTCACTCAAAACACAAGTAAACAAGTCTGTCAATTATAGTTACTTACAACAAATACTTAGAGTAACGTGAGAGAAGAAACAAGCGACAGACACCAATTCACAATCAACTAAGGAAACAGATTACCTGCCGCTTCATAAAGTTTAGTTACTCTTTTTTTATCCAACTTCTTCTAGAACTGAACAATATTTATACAACCCTTTCAATCATCTGTAGACAACTCCACAGTTTGACTCCAACCACTGAAATACACTTTAAAGTAGTCCGTGCATACTGATGCTTAAAGTGAAATGTCCTCTTCGCTCCTCATCCTCTGAACTAAAAACAAACCATTTTTATATGTATGTTCAATATACAGGCTGCACCTTTTAAACGCTGCTTCTTCCATTGCTTCTGCAGTTCTTTGCAGAGTCCATCTTCCACCTGCTGAGTCAGAAATACTCCGAGCTGACAGACGGTCGTTCCTCCTCGTACGCCAAACACAAAGTGCTGGCCGGAGTCGTGATGAGCAGAGGTGAGTGGTGGGGACATGATGTTTAAAACTCTGATAGGAGGTCAGGTATTGAGGGAGGGAAGTGGTAATGCCTGGATCGTCCTACACGATATCAACCTTAGGAAGGAGAGGTGTTTCAGCCAGCTCTAATGACAGGAATTGGCACGTTGTGGATGTGTCTCAATCTGTGAGACAAATGGGGGGTCCTGTTTGATTTGATCATGTTGAATGTCTTGCACCATGAATCATTTGCCAAACCACTCACCAGAACTCTGAGCAGATATTTTCCACTCTGTCTTTTGTCACATCCTTCATTTCTCTTCCAGGATTTGACCTCAGGGTCAGCGCAGGTTGTGTCTCTGGCCTCAGGGACTAAGTGTCTGGATCTGGACAACGACAGTGACCACAGTGATACGCTCAGTGACTGCCACGCAGAAGTCATCAGCCGGAGGGCGCTGGTTCGATTCCTGTATGCTCAGCTGGAGCTGCTGCTCTGGTACGACCCTCAAATGACGTTTTTTGTTTCTATTTGTTGTCTCGTCTTGGTGGGGAATCTCCCTTCTGACTCAGGACTTTTTTTTGGTCAAACGCCTGAAGGGAATTTCTTCAAATTTTGCGCCAACGCCCACGTGGAATTCAAAATGAATTCAGTAGAATATGCTCGTCAGACTTAGACTTAGTCACTTAGACTTCAAGATAGTCCCATTATTTAAAGTACATATCTCAGAAAAGCCTTGAGATAAGTCCTTTCAATTTAGCACAATCCTTCACTAGTGGGCAGAGGCATACAGTTTAGTGGTGGTAATTCTAGTTTAGGCTGTATTTCTCTAAATATCAACAAACAACATGAAAAAATCCAAACCAGCGATGTGTCCGTCCGTCCCTCAACACTGTCTTATTTCTTGTATTTGGCTTTTATCTCTAAGCCCATTGAAGACGTTAATCTTAACCAGTACCCAATTAAATATTTGTCCCAATGCCTAAAATTAACCAACGTTGTTAAATGCAAAATGATTTAATGTCTTTCACTCTGTCTCTGTCTCATGTCGGACGTCTCTGTGTCTCCCCTCTCTGTAGTAAACCAGCAGACTGTGAGGAACAATCAATCTTCGTACCAAATAAAGTTGGTGGAGGCTTCCGGCTGCAGGACGGCGTCCTCTTCCACATGTACGCCAGCTCGTCGCCGTGCGGAGACGCCCGACTCAACTGCCCCTACGAGACCACGGCTGCATGTGAGACAAATGCAATGAGACGATGGGAATGATGAAGATACTGATGTTTCAGAATTTGTGTTGCCATCTTGGAGCATCTTGGTTGCTTAAAAGTGTCCGGTTTAGCGTTCGCTTGTACTGAGCTCCATCCTCAAGTATCACTTCTGGTTCCAAGAAACCAAGAAGAGGAACGTGAGGCTTTATAACGGTCGTCTTCAAAGAAATGGTTGACTTTTAGGTGAAACCACAAGCACTTCTTTTGTACGATCTTTGATCAAAGTATTGGACCGTCAGAGTTCAGAGGACCTCAGAAGTTGTTGCAACTTATCCTGAGAAAGGCTTCAAGGATTGTACCAAATTTCATTCCAATGCATTCAATACTTCAGTCAAAAGTAAAGGTTGTGGTAGAGCTCGAGTGAAAACCAGAGAATCACCGAAGTCTCTGGGATTTATCCTCTGGGAATCATGAATGTCTACGTAACATTTCATGGTAATCCAGCCAATAGTTGTTGAGATATTTTAGCCTGGACTAAACTGGTAGAGCAACCAACAGACCGTTTATTCACATCAAAGGTTTTCTTCACATGCCTTGCTGAATAGCATTTCATCAGGGGAGTATCAGTCATCTTCTAAGTCCACTTCTTCTCTTTTGTCAGATCCCAGCAGGAGGTTTCACTGCCACCTCAGGGTAAAGGTGGATGGTGGAGAAGGGACGCTGCCAATCACAACAAGAAGAGCCAATCAGAACAACATGGCGGCGTTTAAATCAGCCGTCACAATGTCCTGCACGGACAAGATGGCAAAGTGAGTTCATTATCAGCCCAAGGTGTAATAACAGTGTAGCTATGCTGTAACATGGGTGTTATAAGGGTGTTATGTGGGTGTCGTGTAGAAAATAGCAATCAATTAATTTTCCAAAACATTGATACCTATTTAAGGGTTAAAATAACATCTAATTTTAAAGGACAATGCCAGTTTATTACAGCTTGGGTCTTTTTTTGTAGTTCAATTCATGTCAATTATGAGTTAAGCTGCCACACCGTGTGCTCTGATTTAAAAGAAACTGTTTGCCTCAACAGGTGGAGTGTTGTTGGCCTCCAGGGAGCGCTCCTGTCTCACCTGGTGGAGCCGGTGTACCTGCACAGCCTGACGGTGGGAACGCTCAGCCACACGGGTCACCTGAGCCGGGCCTTTGCACGTCGCCTTGCTCCTGTCAAGCACTTACCTCTCCCTTACCGACGACAGCAGCTGATGCTCGGCTGTAGGTCCACATGTTTTATGCACATATGATATAAATCATCTGTAGTAATGCAGTTCGGGAAGGTTCTGCAGGTCTAACCTGATGGTTTCCTCTCGGCTCAGGTCTGAGCAGCAGCGATGTTCGACCGTCGGGGAAGGCGCCGAACATCAGCGTTAATTGGAGTTGCCGTGATGAAGGCCTGGAGGAGATCAACACCTCCACGGGACGGAGGAAAGGCTCAGGGATGCCGTCGCGGCTCTGCAGGCGAAACATGTTCGAACGCTGGCAGAGGCTGCAGCAACAGGTGGGTCAAAGAGATTCATGGCCTGCAAACAATAAACCTCCTCAGTAAGCTCATGCAGGGAGGAAGTACACACTTGGGCTGCTGTGGAAAGTGGTTTGTTTGTGGGACCCTCTTTTTTTCGATCAATTACTTAATTTAATTCATAACCCAAATCTTAAAGGCAAAAGATTTGTTTTACTTTTAGTTCAAAGCATCTCCAGATTGGAATTATTTACCAACAAACATACAATGCTTGTCCCTTTCAAATATGAATGAATCCACTATGACAGTATGGTAATCTTAAGTAAAGGATCAGAACACTGCTTTCCCCAATTGAACTACAGATTACCCACAGATCTCACCTGTATTTGCATTGTTTCTGTCATACTTCCTCAGTTGAATGATGAAGAAGCCACTCCAGGGACATATCCTGGTTGCAAGTTGACTGCCGGACATTACCAACGGGCCATGCAGCAGTTCACCAGCGCTCTGCAGGGTGGAGGGCTGGGAACTTGGCTCAGAAAAACTCCAGAACCGGGTCACTTCGATGTTGGTGTGTGAGGAACTGTGTGAAAGGACTGAATATGGACGGAGAAGTACATGTATAATTTTCTTTGAGACTGCGTGGATGAGGTACAAAATAATGTGAACTAGGTAGAGCAGCACGTTGGTAATATCACGTCTATTTATTTTATATAAGAAATGTATATCTTGATGGAGAGACAAGTAATGATTCACATTAGTCCTAAACTGGAGTAGACCTTCCAGTGTCTAAGGTAGCCTAAAAGCTGCTAACTATAGCTCCAGGAACTACTGCTAGCTTGCCTGGTCTTAATAGAGTCTTAACAACCACGTTGAAGATATTTATGGATGCTACAGAAGTATAAAGTGAGTGTTTGAGTAAAACTTGACCTAAGAAGGCTAGAGTTGAGTGTTCACCAATAATAGGATGTTATACAAATAAAAACACATCATAGAGACTGTAATATTAATAACACTTTTGTGATACTGATAACTTCTTTAAGGTACGATACCTCCCACCTACAGTGCGTATAAACAGACTGGTGGAAAATATTGATTAAGCTAATTAAATTTGGAGCTGTTAATTTTAACAGTTTTATTTATTGACAAACTCCTATTTTTAGCATCATTTTGAAAAAGCTAATCAAGGCTTAATCAAATATATGTGGAGTGAAAAGAAAGCTAACAAATAATCCTGCAGTAATTCAACATGCTATTTGTTTTACATCCACTTTTATTTTTGCAAACATTGCATGGTGTCCTCACTTAACAAGTCTAAACAAGTGCGGTGGTGGCAAAGTCCATAGGGGCTTGGCCTGGGAACTGGAAGGTCACCAGTTCAAGTCCCCGAAAGACCAAGTGCCACCGTGGTGTCCCTGAGCAAGACACTGGTTACCTACACTGCTCCCCGGGCGCCGTATATAATGGCAGCCCACTGCTCCCAACACTAGGATGGGTCAAATGCAGAGACCACATTTCGTTGTCCTAGTACTTGTACTCTGTGCAATGACAATAAAGTTGAATCTAAACCCAATGTTTGGTCCCCTCAAACACCATAGTAAAGAACAATGCACACACATGTTTTTGTCCGTTAGGATGACATTGCATTTATTTATATTAATGCCTACGTGACTTAACCTAACTTTAACCATGAAAACTACATTCCCAACTCCGATCCATCCTCTTACATGTACCACACAACCTTAGAAAGTCCTCCTAATCATTTACCTTGTGGGGACCAGATTTTTGACCCCAAATTAGAGGGAGTCCCGACAATGAAAGTGTGTGAGCAGATTTATCTTTGCCACAATGTGAGTGATACAAAATTCCTGATGACTGCCAAGCAAAATCAGTTTCATTAGTAACAACAGCTTCTGGTCTCTTTCAGTGCTACAGTAAAAGTCACATCTTAATTGTATCCTTCCATTTGTTTGATTTGTTTTGTGTGTTCTGCTGTTTCAGATATATTTATTTAGATGTAACTGTATGTCTCACTTGTTCTGCTATGTTTGAGTTTCTCACCCTTAATACATTATACTTACATTTGGAACAGTGTTTTAGAGAGTCAGTGTATCTGAGGCCCAGGAGTGAAGACATGTCGCCCCCTACAGGGAGAGTGTGTGCATTACACATCCATGTTGAAATCCAAGAGTTTGGTTGTTCTCCTTTATTCTGTGTTCTCCACATTTATCCTTTTATCTCTGTGTGCCATTTATTTATCTTCCCAAAATGTTGTTATTGTGTAGTCTCTTGTTGTTCATTTGCAGTAAAGTTTCAGAGCAGAGGAAAGTAACAGATGTACTGGAAGCCACGTTGTTGAATGCTATGTACACTTTAATGGTTAAGTATGCAGAATGATTATGGTCTGTTTATTGGTCACGACTGTTTTTATCAATAGGAATAAATTAACCTATTTGTTCTTGTTTGCGTCCGAACTCAAAGTCACTGCAAGGTGTTTTAAACTAAAAAACAGACTTTATATACTTGCTAAGATGAGTGACACTATTCATTTCATTTACCGCTTCTTTCTTTTGATTTGCACAAACTGCAAACACTTATACAACTCTAGTAGATGTCCGAGTCCGAGGAAAATTGCACCGATGAAATTGTTTAAATTATTAAGAAATGACAAGTTTTAACAATAAGTGGACTTTTGAATATTTCTGAAATGTATTTGTTTGTATTTGTATAAAATGAGTTCCTAATTATATTACATATGAAGTATTTCTTTTCAATTTCAAATACAGATTTTAGGGGCTGAAGTCATTTCACTTTAATAAGGGCCAGAAACAAGGAGTGCATTCAACAATAACACGTTTTTAAAGTTGAAATGAGGATTTGTTTAGCAAACAGTTCCTTATTGACACCTCCATCCTTTGCAGAGCAACGTTTTCATTCATTTGCAAAGACGATATTAAAACAGCCCATGTAAAAAAACGTTCAAACAGCACAAGTTGTTTATTTTCATTTCACAAGCAGCTGTTTATTCCTTATTATTACACAGCTTGAAACCACACAACTGCTGTCAAGTCGATCCAACAGGGCTTTTGATTTTCTTCTGAGAACTACATCGTGTTTTCTTTTGCCACTTTGATCACACAAAACACTGTTAACACGTTGCCACAGTTCAACGAGGCTTCACGACGGTGGCGGTGACCTGGTTTGATGTTATTGAGAGTGTGAACAGTGTCACTGAACAATATTTCGGACGTGGCAGGCAGCAAAATGGCTCAGTGTTGGTAAAAAAACAGTTGAGAGCAGTGAAAGTATTGGATAAACTAGAGGTTGAACATTCACAATCCACAGCTTCTATCCTTCACACAAACAGATGGTTTCTCGTTTAAACCAGGGATGACTCCGTTTGCAGAATTGATTTTGGGGAAAAGGACATCATGGATCTGCATTGTTGTGCTTTGGTTTTTAATTTGATTATTGCTGATTGCAGCTGGAGAGAATAAAGAGAAAGTAAAGGAGCAGAACCACATGGTTTTTTAAAAACAACAGTAGTCAAAATATCTTACATTTTCAGACGTAAACTGAAAACATGTTTAGAGGGGTGTTTAAATATAAAGTCTGATACTTCAGAAAGTCGAGTCTGAATTTGACATGTTTTACATGTATGACTCAAATTGTTAAGTAGCATCCGGCTACATTTGCCATCTCTGGTATAAATGACAAAATAAATGTTCATGTGAATGCAAAACCTTTGACTGAAGAACGCTGTCATTCATACTGAAGCAGTACAATGCATCTACACCAAACAGAACAATTGAAAAGCAGGAACATGTCATGAAGTCATCAAGGCTAATAATGAAACTGCTGCAGCTGAAAAACACCATGCAGCCAAACCGGCTACATTCCATTAGATTACAGTTTATGATACAAGTGATATGGTGTTAAAATAAGGACAGTCACTTTACAGTTGCCTTTAGAGGAGGAAGTCTTTAATATACTATAGCACTCCTTTAACTTGCACGTAAGGAGGAGGTTTTTACACCAAAATCCAAATTTACTTCAGCAAATTGGGATTTCTAAGAATGTTCGCTAAGTTAATACAAGGCAGCTGTAAAGAGCGACCAAATACATTTAATGTGGTGTCAGTGTATTTGTTGAACTTGTTTTAATGAAAGCTTTTTGTTACAAACCAGCATAAATCTAAAGCTAGACTTAGAAACAATCAGTTTGAAATGGACTGTGCTTATCATCCATTTAATGCAGTAACTTGTGAGAACATTAAACACCTTTTAGACGCAAAGACACACACAGACTTTCTTCTCAAACACACACACACACACACGCCTCAATGCAGCTTTGGCTGTTTTAGTGGCAGTGGGGAAGCAAAGCAGGGGACAGCGAACGCGTCACGACACTCCTCGAAAGGTTTCACTAGTTTTTTAAGTACCATTACAATTATGACACAGACAGAATCCCCACAACAGTGTTTTCAACACCAAAGACTAAAGGGCACTGCGAGAGGAAAAAACTACTTTTACATTCATGTCAAGTATTGGTACAACAGCGGGGCTGGGCACCACAGGAACATCTGTTGGGTTTCTCTGTTTGTGTTGGTGGAAATTAGAGTGATTGATATGTATCATGTACAAAAACTGTGCTTTCTCTTCTAACCTATTTTATTCCCTTCATAGCTGCTTAAATGTGTCTTTGAGTAGAGATTATTGACTAAAATATTGTCATATTTAAGCAGACGTTGTTGTAGTTTAGTCATTTTAGTGAAGAGTTTCATTTTCAATAAGTCGATTTTGAGACGATAAAAACAAACCTTTCCATCTTCATCAAACCCCTTCAGAACAGCTGTTTTCTGATATACGGTGGAGACGTGTGTTCTCGCCATTTAAAGTGCTCAATTTTAGAACTGTTGGTCTATTTAGTCATTAAAAAGGGACTTCAGTTAGCACCAAAAAGAACTATTAAATAGATGATTCCTTAGGTACTACGTCTGGGTACCCAGCCCTGCATAACAACTATCTCAACAGGTGCTGCTCTTAGAGACTAAAGATTTCACTAGCACACGGACAGAAACACTGGAATCCCCTTCCCTCCTTTAGCTGGATCAATATCAACACATGTATCAGCTTCTAACACCTTTTTTTCTGTCTACTAGAAACACAGTGGCTGGTTCATGGCTTTACAGAAACAGAAGCACAGACGGATCCAGAACAACACCGTGAGAGGAGGAGGGACCCACCACGTATAAGATGTGGGAGGTCATACTGGAGTCAAACCCTAACACTGGAGGAGTTTCAGTCAAAATAACAACAACGCCTTTGATTCAGATATTTGTGAACAATTGAAGAGGTTTTGGTTGAGATTTACTCCGCCACTCGTCGATAAAGTACAACTGCAAACCTAATGCAGGTTAGGAATAGTTTTGTGCCTAAATAATAAAGAAGCTCAAATATAGCTTCCTTTTGTTGGACTAAGTCCTTATTTCTTTCCCTCTTCTCCTTACGTTTCAGTTTTAGTCACACAACACTTCTATTTCCAGGAGTAACTATATCCCAGTAGTTCCAGAGTACACACACCACGGCTAGCAGAGGAAAGCTTATTACTCACATTTTTTTCAGGTAGCCACAGTTTAGAAGGCAGTCAAATTCGAGCATTTCTTAGATATCACTACAGTATAGGACCATTATGTGCCTAAAAGTGTCTGACCTTTGCAGAAAACAATCCTTAAGCTAAAAAAACCACCATTGACCATTTACATAATCTACAACGCTCTCTAGCAACAACATCGTAACCGCTGTACGACTATTCCAAAAAGGTGCATCACTGTACCACACAGACTCCTGAACGCGGAGCAGAACTGAGCTTCTACAAACAACAGATAATATGGTGGTTGCTTTAAAGTGTATTACAGATTAGCAGTTAATCTCAGGTGCCGATAATCGAACAGATGGGGAAACGTCCCTTTTAACAGCTCACTGAAACGGATAACAAGATTTAGACAATGATCGCTTGTTATTCCCAGAAGCTGAACATTGTTATTAGATTATTTAAGTATCAATTCAAAGAGTTAGGGGCTTCTTGCTTTTTCAATCAAGACGAGTAGGTAAAGAAGAAGGTAAATGCGAGTTATCACAAATGAACTTCTAGACAGAAAGGTTGGAAACAGAAGGACTTTCCCTAAAGCATCAGACTGTTGTCCACACATCAATCTGCTCTCAGAGGCACGGATTACATTTCGTTAATTCTCCACCTCACTTATCTTAAGCTTTCAGCGTTTAGTTTTCCACTAAACAAACCGTGCTTTCCTCATCAGTGGTAACGAGGTTGTCCATTTAATTTGGATAGGGAAGAATTGCTCAACGCAAAAGAAACACACGCGGCGTGTCTGCTTGAATCGGCGGCTGAAGTAAGAGAGAATGACAGAAGCAGTAGACACAACGCAAATCATTTCTCTTCCCTGCTTTCCCTGGTTTTGATCTCATGAAGCTTTAAATACTGACAGCCTGCAGACTCAAAGGCAGCTGTTAAACACTTCTTTGTCATTTGCATTGAGTATTTACGTCTGTTGCAACGTGACACGTTTTTACAGACATGTTTGAAGCTGCGTTTGAATCCTGCGGGAAGTAAGTGTTTGTGCTCTAAGAGGCAGACTCTGGGTGGAGTTTCACCGTAAAGTGGCAGCGTCAGGAGGTCATTTCTCCTGCAGCAGGGCGGGGATGTTGATGTTCCAGCCGATGGCCTGCCGGTCGAAGCCGCAGGTGAACAGGTTGCAGGAGGTGTTGTCTTCACACCAGGCGGAGCAGCACACCATCCGACGGTGACCCTGAAGCACGACACACAACACAGCGGCTGTTGGACACTGAGGACAGTGTGATCCTTTTCTGTGCTTGGATATATTATATGAAGCTCTTCTAGGTTTGCTTTGACTATTTCTGTCTGTTTTATGCCTTATTTGTTAGGCAGAAAGGATCCCGGGTTTGACCTTTTCAATGTATTGCATGCTAGTCTCTTTCAAAGCAATAACTCATTTAATACAGAAAGAGAAGGTGTGTGTAGGGAAGCTGCGAGGGGTCAATCCAAGTCCTCCCCCCTCCATCACTGACCTGTCTGTTGCTCCGGGGGAGTCGAGCCAGCCGCACCCCCGACATGTCGAACAGCCGAACCTGCCTATTGTCGTGAGGAAGAGCGATGATTTTCTGGTTCACCGACACGCTGATCCTAGACACCAAAACAGGAAGGAGACGCCATTTCTTAAAGTATTTGCAGCAGGTTGTTGTAAACAGTAGGTCGTTTGAGCTTCCAAAGTTGTTCTTATTTGCGGTCCTTCCACTGCTGCCTCACACTTGGTTCAAAGGCTTCTAGAAATGCGGTTCGATCTTAAGATTGGCTGTGGGGCATGCTATTTCTATGCTGTCTAGTCCTTGGTTCTAAGTGACAGGCCAGGTGTGACATTTACACCGAAGTTAAACTGGTTTTAACAACAAATTAAACCCTTAACATGACTGTAATTAGTTAAAACTACCAACGATGTTCTTGCTTGTCCCGGAATTCCATAAACATGTAAGGACAACAGCTGTGATGGCCGAGTGGTTAAGGCGTTGGACTCGAAATCCAATGGGGTCTCCCCGCGCAGGTTCAAACCCTGCTCACAGCGTTTGACGTGTCTTTAGACCTTTAAAGCCACATCATCCCTGCATGTGTTCAACTGCCCTCTCAACCTTGGTTCAAAAGTTCCAGAGATGCAGTCTTTCAAGGGTCTTTTATGGGAACTTGAGCAATGCAACAAATCAACCGTGGTTCAAAGTGTTGGACAAATGTGGTCCAAGTGTATAAGGTGATGTGAGGTAGTTTAAGCTACCAGAGTTGTTATTGTTTCCCACAAGGACCTTATATGTCAACTCAAGGATTCCACAGAGAATAAACAGCTGTGATGGCCGAGTGGTTAAGGCGTTGGATTCGAAATCCAATGGGGTCTCCCCGCGCAGGTTCAAACCCTGCTCACAGCGTTTGAAGAGATACTGCAGGTGAATTGTTGTCTTACCCGCGGCTAAAATGTCAAAGACATGTTCAGTTCCTTACCCTGATTGGACATTCAGATACAGACTACATGTTGGGTCCAGATGTAAATTTAGTCATTAAATGTGGAAAGGTATGAAGTTGACATCAAAGTTGTTCTAGTTTCCAACAGTGGGCTTTCATGGGTACTCAAAGCATTCCAACAAAACACCCATATGCAAAACTTTGAAAAACTCTCCCACATCTTAGATGGATTAGCAGAAGGACTGAGGGCTTCTGTAAGTTTCAGTCAAGGAAGTTTCAGCATTCACACCTACTTCATCGGTGAGCGCCATCAGGGTGATTGAAGAGTAACAATAAAAGGACAAAGGAAATATAAAACAGCTGTGATGGCCGAGTGGTTAAGGCGTTGGACTCGAAATCCAATGGGGTCTCCCCGCGCAGGTTCAAACCCTGCTCACAGCGTTTGAACACACTTTAAGCTTCCTCAATTGACTATTTGCTGCGGTCCAATCTAAAGGAATAGGTGCATTGTTAAAACGGTAGATCACATCCTTGGTTTAAAGTTTCCAAGAGACGTTGTCCATTTCCAGTGCGCTTGCTTCCGACCGGACATGCAGAACAAATACACGTTGCATCCGGTTTTAGATGCATTCCTAAGATGTTTGGCTTTTACCTGATAAATATTCAGTATATTACCTTGTGCATTCATGTTTTAGCACTATAGCAGACCTACAGTATACCTGATTTACATATGCTTCCACATTTGCCTTTTGAACATGCTAGCCAGTAAGAATGCCATGTAAGAATATTATGAAGAACTGAATAAAGACTGCTGATGCAGAACAGTCAGTGACTTCCTTGTTGTCTCCCTGTGTTCGTCCGCCACTAAATCAATATAAACACCGGAGGTTATTCTGCACTATTAGACATATTACGGCACGTTTGCAGCTCACAGACCTGTTGACAGCGGAGTCAGTTCGGATGGTTGCTATGGGCGACCTCATGTTCTTCAGGTCCCACACTTTGACGGTGCGATCGTCGCTTCCTGACACAACGTTATCGCCCACCGTGAAGACAGCCGACGTCACCGTGCTGCGAGAAAGACGAGAACACAGGTTTAGACTGAAGGTAAAAGAAGGAAAACATCTTTATTATTGAGAGGTTTTATTCTAAACATATCGCTTAAGTAACTTACATTTGGATTCCAGTATTTCTTATTTAATTCTTAATAATCTGAATATTGAGATCACTGATTAATACAGAGGAAGATTTGTAGCCAGTACAATGTGTCGCCCCCCTGTGGCACAAATAACAACTACATACTATTTTAAATGGTAGTATATTTAGTAGTAGTCCTTTTAATGTCTTTTCAAATTGTCATAATTCCATCCTTTAAAACCTTTTACTCATTAGCAGATGAGTTCTTGAGTCAAAACCAACACTTTTTTTTTATGATGTCACAGAAATGTTGACTTCTAGGAAGCAGTTCCTTCCTTGAGGAATTTCTTGGGATTTCGTGTTCACAATAAGGCGTCTGATGTGAGGTCACGGTGACCAGAAACTCTGACATTTGTCCACCAAATTCAAAACAGTTCATCCATGCTTTCTATGAACAGTGGTGCCACAATTTCCCTTCATTATTTCATCAAATCTACTTACATGAAATACATATTTGACAATCGTAATAAACAAGCTACACGGAAAAGTTTAAACATTATTTATCAATATATCTCATACTTTCATATTGGTTTTCCTAACTGTAATGAAAAATCATTATTACTACACATTAATAGTGGAAAAGAGTGTGTGTGTGTGTGTGTGTGTGTGTGTGTGTGTGTGTGTGTGTGTGTGTGTCAGACTGACTCGGTGTGTCCCTGGAACACGTTGACGGAGTGTATGGACGGGTCTCTGAAGTCCCACAGTCTGAAGGTGGTGTCTCTGGACGAGGTGACCACGAGGCGCTGGGTGGGGTGGGTGCAGCAGTGTGTCAGCTCCTGGTCGTGGCCTGAACACACAGTACAATACATTTAATATCATAAAAAACAGTTTCAGAGAAATAACCAAGTTAATAAAGACTAGAGAAGTGTCTATGGAAGCTGTGAGGGGCCAATTGTGGAAGATTAAAGTCCAAAGTCTTACAATAAACTCATATTGGTGTAATATGACTTCCAGCCTACCGGTGAGTGAGTGCACGAGTTCCGAGGTCTCCACGTCGTACAGGTTAGCAGCTCGATCCCAGGACGCCGTCACCACCTGTTTGCCTCCCACCAGCCAATCAGCAGCGATCACCACGCCCTGGTGGCTGCGCAGAGTGGTGGTCGCCACGCGGATAGACGGACAGTCGATGGAACCCTCCACGTCGCAATCGGCCTCGTCTTTATCTGAAAAGTCCACGTCCTCTTCACAGGGTGTTTGCTACAGAAAGAGGAAGTGGTTTCAGGAACACTGAAAGGTACCGACTCACCAAACCAATACAATCCCCAGCCATGGAAGTGCATTTGTAGGAGCAGACAGGACTAAAAGTGCCATTATCACAATGCACCAAATCCAAGTTTTAAAGATCAATTAATCGCTGTGAGCAGGGTTTGAACCTGCGCGGGGAGACCCCATTGGATTTCGAGTCCAACGCCTTAACCACTCGGCCATCACAGCTGCTATATTGGCACTTAGGAATGTATTTCAAAAAGAACAAGAACAACGCTTCCATGTACAAATTGTGTTTGTGCACCGCTTTAAAGCCAAACCTGCTCCCCTACATACTAATCTGCCCCAAAAACTGGAGATAATCCCCTTAAGAAACGCTATGAATCAGCCTACCATGATAACAGAATGACCATCTGACAATAACGTATCATTGTATCACACACACACACACACACACACACACACACACACACACACACACACACACACACACACACACACACACACACACACACACACACACACACACACACACACACACACACACACACAGGGATGTGGAGCTTACGCTGATATCAGCAACAGGCTGTGGAGTCGGCAGCTGCACCATGTACCTCCAGATGTGAGCTGTCTGGTCTCCAGAGGCTGAGGGAGAAGAGAGATCAGGCAAAGAATCAGAAACCAAGCAAGTTCCTTTCTGTATATATTATTCAACACGAGGCAGTTCATTGAGACGCAGTGCAAAGGAGGTTTCCACATTCAGTGACTTTGCATTGGTGTATAATGGTGCATACACAAACACAGTAAGAGGACTGGTGAGGAGGATTATTGTAAAATACATTTGAAAAACTACTATAAAATAAAAACCTCAAAGAAAATCTTTAGAAGAAAAAAAAAATATATAATAATAAAAATATATAAATAATAATAATAAATAATAATAATAAATAATAATAATAATAAAAAAAAAAAATAATAATACATGTTATTTATATAGCACATTTTCCTGGTGCTAAAGCGCTTTATTCATTATGTTCTGATGCATTTTAACTCTGTAAAGTAAAAAAGTGCTCGATAAATAAAATGGATTATTAATATTATTAAAGAAAATAACAACAAAACTGAAAAAGTGAGTTTTGAGGCTCTTTTGAATGACAATACGACTATGATAAGTAGAAATATGTGCAGTATATTAGAATTTAAAAGGGAAGAGCTGTGCAGTTTTAAAGAGACCGCACAGGAAACATCGGTGTGAGAAACGTCCAAACAGAAGGAGCACGTAGAGACTTATTTTACCTGTTAGAGCCATCTGTTCAGTGGGGTGGAACTTGATGGAGTTGACTGTGGAAACAGAGAAGTACGTCAAATGGATGAATAGTATTTGTGTTTTAACCCTGACTGGAGATTACTTCCTGAATAGAGTACACCTCGAGTGCTAGAGGCTGGGTTCAGACGGTCATCATGTTGTATTAAGGTGTGTGTGTGTGTGTGTGTGTGTTTTACATTTGTTACCCCACCTGATCCTTGGTGGCCCATATACTTGAGGAGGCACTTTCCCGTCTCTATGCTCCACAGCATCGCAGAGTGGTCTGTTCGAACGCAAGGTGGACACAAAACAGAGGAAGAAACATTAATGTACTGCTGTCTTAATTTAGCAGAGGTTTGTGTGCACAGACTGTTTGAATGCAGAGTTCCTGAAGTTATATCTGTTAAATCCTCAAAGCCCTGACATTTCCAACAAACAATGTGTGAAAACAAGGAACACTGACTTCTAATGTGATGCAAAATATCCTTCAATAAGTGGTGCAGAAAGAAGACCAATGCAAAAGATTAAGCCAAGGAAAAGAGAACAAAGGGAAAAGACTCGATAAATTCAGGTTTAAAAAAGAGTGGAATACCTGCAGAAGCGGTACCCAGCACCACCGGCTGAGTCCTGGTGACGCTCAGGTCCCAGATGCCATCTCTGTGGCCGACGTACTCCTTCACCAGCTGACACACGGCTCTGGACGTGGTCGCTTTGAAACTGGAGACGATCTGACACCCACAGAAATATCACGTCAGCACAGACAGAGCACCACAGCACTCGACCTAACAGGGTTCCTACACACTTAGCCTCACAAGACGCTGACTCTTGTTGTCGTGTGGGTAGATATACGGACATGTTGCAGGGAATTCTAGTCCGGCACAATGCATAAAACATTGCTAAATGATTGGCAGTAAGCTCAATATTTGGTAAAGACAGAATTTTGTTGAGCAGCAGAGAAGTCCTGGCTGTATGGACTATAGACCCTGAAAACCACTGATCACTTTTACAGATGATTGAGGCCGATTTTGTTTAAAATCATGACCTTTTTTAACGAAATAAGTGACTTTTTGGTGTCATTACATACTGTCCTCACACTCTCCCTCATTGCATTTCATTTTCAGTAAGAAAAACTGTAACTACTGCTATGTTTTAAATGTGCAATGCCTTGTTGACATGCTGCTGAAGCCCAAACCTAGTAAACCTTAACCTACAATAATAGGTTTCAACGTTTCCACGCAGTTTTTCCTAATTTCACACACACGTTTAGGCCTGGAGATGATCTGATTTTCCACACTGATGCATCGCTGTGTAGGAACCCTGCTGTGACGGAGGGAGGAAGCGGGTCAGCAGAACTGAAGTCAGCGGGGTCCGTGTTTTACGCAGGGCCAAAAAGCTTTGATTATAAACAGCGTTATTCATATCAGTCCTGGGTTCAAAGAGCTTTTACAAATAAAAATCTTTGTTGGTGTTTCTTTTAAGCTTGTTTTGTGGGGTTTCCACCAATCAGATGCTCTAAAACAAACACCATATCAGGATCACTATAGATGCAAAAAAGAAAAATCTAGAAGGGGAAGAAGAGCGAGCAAAAAATACTGTGTTATGTTCAGGATTTGATCAGTGATTAATATCAGTTTTATCAAGTTTTGGTCAAAGCGTTTACATTAAAGATGGGGATGATACAAACTGGACCCTCGGTTCGTTTTGGGAACAGACCGCTAAATAAATTCCAACTGAAAGGAAGCAGGAGAGCATAGAGAACGGCATCATTCACCTAATACACAAAAAACAGAGCATTTGCTTACAGCTTTCCATCTGTAAACAATATATATTTAAGGCAAGGAATTATAGGAAGATAAACACATTTAATTGACACTGAAGTCGAAATTGTTTAGCACGGTGGAAACCAGTGGTTGTTAAGCAGCATGGCAGATCTATGTAAATGATGTCTATGCTATATGTTTGATTTGTTTGGATTAAATGTAAAAGGTTAAGGTTTGACAGATGCCGTGTGGGAGTGTGAAAATGAAAGGTGTGCTGAGAACGTTGATGAATCCAGAGAAAGAAGTTAGCATTAATGCGGCATGCTCTATTTAAAAAAGAAGCATTAAGGGCTGGAAGGTTTGACTAAAAGCAAAAGCATTGAAAAATAAGCTTTAACTAACCGGTCAAATCTAACGGCCAATGGTCTCTACAGTTTTAAGCTTCAGTGTGAAGTCAACCATCAAGATCTGACTATCAGTTTCACTTTGGATGATTCAGTTATATCTGTACATTTTCAAATCAGTATTCAAGCAATCCAAACGTATTTATACAGCCCAATATCATACATTCTACATTTGTCTCAGGGGACTTTCTGAACAGAACACGACCCCCTCTGTCCTTGGACCCTCACATCGGACAAGGAAACACCCCCAAAGAAACCCCCCAGTTAACGAGGGAAGAAACGGAATAAACCTCGGGGAGAAACAGAGGAGAGATCCCTCGGACAGACGTGCAATAGATGTTAAATTAAAGAGAGGATACATATACAACAGAGGTAGTCCAGATGCTGCAGAATGCACGAGTCTATAAGTAAGGAGAAGATGTTCCTCCTTAGATATGATAGCACTTACTTCCCTTGTGATGGACAGTTAGCTCTACCATGAAATAGGAGATATAGACTTTATATTTGGGGTATTTAGTAGTTTGTTCCTCTCCTTACATATTGTGTTAAAAACTGATTGAACAGATCCTCTAATATGTCTTTCTATATATAACATGTTTTATGAGGTCATAAACTCCCAAATATCTCTATTAGCTTAAAATATCCAGTATTAGTTGGGTTGAAAATTAAGAGTCTCAGATTTTGGGTAACAAAAAACATAGTGAGTTGACATGTTTAACAGTAAGAGCGCCAGTATACCTGATAGATTTCTGTTAGCTAAAACATATATAAACTACTCAAATTAAAGGATCTGATACGGCCGTGCAATTCTGCCTTGATTGGTAGTTTAAATCTGCTAAAGAATTGTCAACAAAAAGCCCGTTTTGTACCATTTATGTGAAGGCTGCCAAGAAGCTGAATGAAAACCAAAGAGCTGCAACTGAAAAGCTGTTAGTGAGATAATGAGGTTGTGTTTTATCTCACACCAGATAATAAAAAGCTCCTACATTTGAATGACCAAGTCTCTCGGTGAGGGGGAGTCTACCCCGTGGCTGGGCTGCTCATGCATATTGGCAAAGAGGAGGTAGAGGGGGAATGGGGGAAAAGGGGGAAAGCAACAAATTACCCATGAGTCTCCACCCCACAACTCCCAGCTGGTTACGCTGAAGTTGCGGGATCCACCTACTCTGGCGTGGCAAGAGTTTGAACGCGGCTACGAGCAAAGAGGTGGAGAAAGACAGCAGTTCTGTTCTTAAACATTCAGGAAAAGACGTGATGGTTCATCGACGAGATGGACAACAAAGGAGCCAATTCATCCGTTGCACATTTTGGATTCAGATCAACATTTTCCAGCCAAATGGACACACAACATTTTCAGGATAGTAAGACAAATATGAAACAGATCATACCTTGCTTGTGGAAGCCTTGTAGGTGGTCTTTAGTTTCTGTGACAGCTGGCTCGTGCTATGACTCGCTGTGGACGGTCGGAAATAAGATATGAGTTATAGGAATTGATATCGTGCATCCATTTAGAAGAGTTGCTTTCTAATGGCTTAACAGGAAAAGGATATCGTGTCAACAGCCGCTACTAAATTAAAAATGATTATTGGTATTTCTCTGAATTCTAAATGGGACGGGGATGCCTTCTGTTTTACAGTCAGACACATGTCAATGATTGGTAACAACACAATATTTATGCATACCTGAAATGCGTCTCACCTTTTGTCTTCAGGGCTCCTTTGGCTAAATCGGCTCCTTCGAAAGCTTGTCCATCTGCAGCCAGACGATCGTTCAGAGTTTCGATTTCTCTGCGTACTGAGAGGGAGACAAAGATAAGACACATACTGTGCTGCAGCACCTCTTTTCACCCTCTGTCTGAAACCAGAGCCCAGTCTGCTCTGATTAGTTAGCTGGCCGGCTCTGTTGTGATTGGTCAACCGCTCAGAGATGTCCCGCCCCTGAGCCTGTCACGTACAATGTGTTGGAGCGCTAGCCAATAGGACTGGTGACATAGGAAATGAAAAACCCCATAAGCACAATAGGGCCTCTTTTCACCCTCTGTCTGGAACCAGAGCCACGTCTCGCACCAGAACTCTGAGAAAAAAGTAATTCTGAACAAAATGTGAAATTATAAAGAGTGACATTTTGGAAGAAAACTCTAAATCTAACAAAAAGTCAAATTATGAAAAGAAAAGTGACATTTTGAAAACCAGTTTGATATATGTAGCGTCTCTCCTGGGACATGTCTCCATGCTTTAATGTTCAGAAAGCTCTTTATGTTTCTCATACTGCCTGTGCTGCAGCACCTCTTTTCACCCTCTGTCTGAAACCAGATCCCAGTCTGCTCTGATTGACCCTCAAACTAGAGGATGAAAAGGCACTCAGGGAGAGGAGACTCCAGCTCTATACTGGGCATACTGGGTTTTGGACATCAGTTAAAAGTGAAGCAATATTTTTGGACTTACACTCCAGGTTTTCTATGTAGATGTTTTCAAACTCCCTCTCGATCTGACTGAAGAGGTCCAGCAGATTGCTCCTCACAGAGAGAGGCAGTTTGGATTCCTGCAGGAAGACAAGAGGAGGACAAACCAGAGAAGCAATAAGTGTGTGAGGTTGGTGCTATTGAGTAACATTTATGACAAAGAAAGAAGCAAATCCTGATATTTGGGAACCTATAACCAGTGGACGTTTGGGTTTTGTTCTGGAAAAAGTAACTGAAACACGTATTGCTTCATCCCTGAGTCTAGTGGTTTTAAGGCTATCACTCTCAGAATAAAGGAAGGAAATAAGAGTCGGTTCCTGTTTCAGAGTCAGGACAGACAGGAGGATTTACAAACAGGCCAGAAAATTTAAGATGCAAATACATAACATTAATTCCAATGTATCGTCGTGCAAATGCTTCAGGTAACAACTAAACAAACTACAGACAGGATCTAGAAGAGATGTATCTGTATTGGTTGCACTTAATGTTGAGTTTAAAGCAGATACTCTAAATAAGGACGGTAACCTCTACAACAGAAGAGTGTTTGAAAGAAAAATACCTTTCCTTTTAAAAAGATGCTCATCAGTTCAGTTTATATTGTGTGCATGTGCATTCATGTGCATGCAGCGAGACACTCAATACTACTTTGCAGATCAGTTAATTGTCCTTTGAATACCATAATTTATAACACGCTTTATGTAGCAAAGAGTAAAGAGGAAAATATGAATAAATTAGTTGCTGATTGTAGGTTTAGAATGAGCATTTTTACTGCAGCTGGTTTTAAGCCAAGTTACACTGATAAATTCCCCAATTCACTCAAAAGACGTACTAAAAAATGATAAGCCTATTAATGAGTCACAAACGCATACACACAAGTATGCTGTTACAGTGAAGAGCGATTGGTTTAACGTGTCTGCAGTTCCTCTTACAAACACTCTTGCTGACACAAACAGGAAGTGGGCCAAATCTCCTCGAAGCTTTGTCCCGATGCAACTGCCTCTCTTTGTACCTGAGAGCAGTGTGTGCTCTCTCCCTAATGCACTCCAGCTCGGCTGAATTGCTGCTGGCGGCTATGTTTTCCAAAGAAATCAGTCAAGTGTGCTGTTAGCATTCAGCGGCTGACGCTGGCAGCAGAACCGTTGGTGCCACAGAGCACACAGACAAAGGACTGAAGGAGAGGGAAGGCTGCAAAATGGAGAAGATGTGCACATGCATGCATACAGCCTTGCATGGATGTAGGAAGATGGTATGAAGAAATCAAACTCCAAACACATATGGAGACGATTATTTTGGAGCGCTTTGCCTGTTTTGTTCAATATCAGGTCAGAATGTGAGAGTAGTGCAATGAACGTTTTAACTCTAACAGAAAGGACTCGATGCTCAAACTCTTTTAATGGGTACAAGCACACAGACTGAGAAGCATCATAGCCCTCTTTGCAAGAAAATACCTTGAGAATGAGGATCATTTTCTTCTTGAGTATATTATTCAAAGGAAATTCCATCTAATTACTCTCATATTTTTGTCCTAGCGTCCAGAGTGGAGATTAGGAAACATGAACTGGCAAAGGAGCCCAGGCTTCCTGCTGCCCTCCAAAAACCACTTCAGTCAATTGTTTGTTTTTTTAAATCGGACCAAACTGTCTCCTAAAAAGTTCTGTAGTTACATTAAGATAGAGCAGATATGTTTCATATCAGACATCAGACATTCTCCTTCTTGTCAGACTTACCAACTGTACACAAATTGATATTGCTCTAGGAGAAAATATTGTAATCATGGTCTTTTCTTTGTAGAGGTTACAGCAAGAGATTGTATCATGTTTATTTTAATTTACAGAACTGTAAAACCTACTCTCTTTCACTTTCCACATCTAAGAACGACAGGGTACCAAACCCTCCAATAAACAATCTTGTGAGTCATGTGATCACAAGTTGAAACCCCTGATTTATTTGAAACTGTTTGAAAGCAGTGTCAATCCAATTTGTCAAACCAAATACAAAACACAGCCAAGTCTACTCCTAAAACTTTATTTTACCTTAGCGACAGATCTACTGTTAGAGGGACTGAATGCTAAATCCTGCTGGAATATTTAGGATATCACAGACTAAAGAGGGAAAGGATATATTGATTCAAAATAGAGAATCACTTCCAAAAACCATCACACAACAACACGACTAGATCCAACTTCAACTACACAACTGAATCTAGCTCTAAAAACAATTAGGGGATTTTCACTACTGTCTGAAACACGGAGCCTAGACACCTTAAAACGTACCTCCGTTGGGATGAGAGAATCCAGGTTATCAGAGGACTAGAACCAAAAGGGACCAGAGTTAAAAATTAAAGACTGAGGATGTGATCAAACTGTTTGTACCTTCTTCGGTGAGAAACAGTAACTTAAATCAGGCCAGAATCCAGAATAAGTCTATGCTCACTGGCACAGCATGATGCTTTATCACTTACATATTCAGTGGCTCATTAAACACAAAGAAGCATTAATAAACCATTCATTTCATATTCCATGCCCCTACAAGAACTTAAAATAACATTACAATAGTTGTGGCAAACGTAAGCCGGCCACTATGTGCCCTCTAATGAATGCATCGGATCCTAATTGGTTTAGGCTTATATCAGAACTGCACACCGGTGTAACAGCAGGTCATAAATAATGAAAACAGACAGAAGATTAGTATGATAATTCAACAGGAGCAGCTAGCAATTCAAGCTGGTGGTTGTAATGGTTGTTGCGTGATCATTTCTCCAATGTTTCTGTGTATTTTCGCAGCATGAATGTCATTACCTGTCCCTCCAGCATGTCTCTCTGCAGGCCGGAGCGCTCCTGCTCGGTGCTGTTGGTCCGGCGGATGGACAGACTGTGGGACTTCCTCTTCTGTTTGGCCTGACGGGCGGCGGCGCTGCTCCCGCTCTCCACCGGCATCCCTCCTCACAAAGCTGAAGCAACCTCAATCTAAAAGCACAATAGCATAAGAATTAAAAGGTGACCAGGTGTTAAATCAAAATAACCTGTACTTTTCATCCTGGATCTGTTCTTCTAAGCCTTCTATGTTATTAACGTGTGCATGCCACTTTATTTAACTTGTTATTCCACTTGTATTTAGTCTTTATCTTCACTGCCGCTTTTGCTGAATCCATCTCTGATTCTGAGAAATAAAGGTGACTAAAAGGTCAGGTCAACATATTCCTGTGGAAATACTCAGGGTGGTATTCCCTGCCTCAACAACAACACTCAGTGGAAAACATAACAAGACTGTGTTGTACTTGGCATGAGCAGCTTTCTGTGTGAATGTGTGAAGAACAAAGTGAATGAGTGTGAAGCAGAGTGTTGCTGAGTGTCTAGCATCAACACACGCACACACACACACACACACACACACACACACACACACACACACACACACACACACACACACAATTTATGGTTTTTCTTTTTGGATTTGTTTCGTCTAGAAAGTGTCAGAAAAAAGTAGAGCTCCAGATAATTCTTCATATGTCTTTATTTTGTAAAACTAGCAAGTATTTCCAGTAGAGAGGTTGACACCAGTAGTTTTTTGGCTGACAGAAATCACTTTCTAAAATCTATTTTCAATTTAAATAACAAATGATGAGTTATCTAAACTCTAATGTAATATATGAATCATATAAAACAGACAAAAGCTGCACATCTAAACATTTGAATTGGTGGAACCAGTAGATGTGTTTCAGCAAGCTTCTTAATGACTCATTTGGATGATTTCAGGGAGAGCTGTAGCTTCATATGGCCTTTGCCGTGTTGATGTGGGAAGCTACCTTAGTTTATCATGATTCATAACATTTTGAAAAACAAAATCCCACACATTTACAACGACTAAGAGAAAAGCAATCAATATTTAGCCCACTCTTTGGTGCAACTGCATGTAATACAGATCCAAACGCACCTTTTAATACTGTATTACATCCAGTCTTATTACATTTTAGTTTCATGATATTCTTTTGGCTCTATAATGACTATTTTTATTTAGTTGTATTTCTGATGGTGTTTCTTTGCACAGCTCTCTGTTTTATATGAAGCACCTTATTTTACTCACTGATGAAATGTGCTTTCTAATGGAGATGCCCTGCCTTACCAAAGGCCTGTATGGTGTCAGCTTGGTCATGATGCTTTGACATCTGTCATGCAATATCACTTATGAGCTATTATTATTATTACTGGCTGGTATCTCTTAGTGAAACTACTATAACACAATCTGGAATAACTGCGCAATATACACTATACTTTCCCTACTGTTATCTGTTATCCATCACACTTCTTCTACATGCTCCACTTAAATACTGTTACGGTACTTTTGTAAATTATAATTTGTGTAATTTCTATCTCTACAATTTGATGCATGTCTCTTATTTACTTCTTTGCTGTTTTGCCTCAACAATGTACATTTTCCCTCTGATTCTGATGACCCATAGCCCTAGATTTATACATCATTTAAAAAGCTATTCATTAATGTAAAAATCCAATAATTCTTCCTCATTTGGATTTCTTTAAATGCTTAGACTCAGAAACAGAAACAACCAAGTAGGTTAACACCATAGACTGTATTCATAGGTTAACACATACGAGGAATTGGGTGTATTTGGAGCAAACATAAACACAGTAAAAGAAAAAAAGACCATCAAATAAAACAATAATAAAAAGCAGTTTAAAAATAACTATGATAACGTTCAAATATAGCAATATTTGCATGGAATATTGATGATATAACCGTAAAAATATATTATAATAAACAATATATATGAATGTAGTTATAGTGTGCAATATTCAGAGGTCTGGACTCCACTGAAGTGCGTAGGGTGAGAAAGTCATTGTAATGGATGCTCATTTCACAGTAATGACACAACATAAGCCTGACTGTCACAAATCCCTGCCCTTGACTTGACTTAAGCAGGTCTCTTCACACAGAAATCGTGTTATTTCCTATAACCATCCAGGCTTTAATCAAAGACATGACTTCTTACGTTGTTTTAGTATATCTGTTTCTACTGAATAAAGACACTGTTATAGCTTTCAGACACCTTGGTGCCTTTTGGGGGCTGGGGGTCCTAATAAACACATTTAATATACATTATAGTATTATATATGACATTATTCCCCTGTAGGATGTGTATTTCAGCAGGAGTCTGGATAATGTTAGCTTTAACAGTAGCTGTATTAAGCTAGGCAAAGCTACCGTTATACGTTAGCTAATACAAAACATGCTAAAAGGCTAACGCGTAATACCACCTTAACCAACATGGAAAACAACTTACCAGAAAGTCTTAAAAATCCAACGTTTTATTCCGGGATATTGAGGGAAATGTCACCGTTTCTATCATTTTCTTCCAGAAAGCAGCGCAGTTTTTTTATGTTGACAGTTGACGCTCCGTTACGTGAAAAAAGATAATGAAGCTAGTTCCGGTGCGGGGACTTTCAAAATAAAAGCCGATTATTACAACGCTTCAGACCATACTCCAGAAAGGTGTGGTTCTATCATGTTCTCATCCAAAAATGTGTTCTGGGTGTTACTTCACATCAGCACTTGAAACAATTAACTTTCTAAACGTTTAATAACTAAATTACACATTTTTCACAATAAAAGGCGATTGTAATAAGTGCATTGCTTTGGACCACAATCCACTCAAATGTGTGGTTTTCTCCCGTTTTCACTCAGAAATGTGTGGTTTAATGAAATCTTCACCCAGAAATAGGTGATTTGATACTCATCTCACCCAGAAATGTTTGGTTTTATCATGTTTCCACTGAGAAATGTGTGGTTTTATCAGTTTCCACTCAGAAAGTCATGGTTTCATTCGCAAATGTGTCATCGTATCATGTGGTTCACATAGGGAAATATAAACATGTCCAACTCTAAAGAGGTATGACAGACTGCAGTTTAGTTCAGGTGTATATTTATTAAGCTCCCCTGGTTTGAATTTTTCTCAAAGGAAGCATCATCATCACTTTATCCAAAGTAAAGCCAACATTTTCTGATCCACATACAAAGCTGCAAGGCATCCGAGTTCACATAACTGCTATTGCCAAGACGGAAACAAATCAGTTTAATAACAACTGAATAATAGTCGACATGTTTTTTGACAATCAGGGTTTACATTTCTGATCGTGGCAGAAGCAGTAACAAAATACTGAGTCCGTTTTCTGATATTTTAACAACTTTACTTGCTGACGAATAAAAGACACTGTTATAATTATAATCATTTAAATGGGTCGGTGCATCTCCCCTGCAGCGATACAGTTTACCATGGAGCCGCTATCCTCAAGGACGGCACTCTCATGTCACAAAAATATCTAATGAGCATCGCTTCCTCGCTCCTCTTTCCACTGCTGGGGAAATGTACATAATGAAGACATTATCTCCACACAGAAGCCCATAGTTTCCCAAAGAGCTCCCAGGTCTCAACAGTCCAGGAAAAGATGTTGTTTTCTTTATCTGCGGTCGTTGGTGCCTTGCGTCCTCTTCCCGGAGAACAGATGTTTGGGTTTGAGGTCATACACGTGTCTGTCCGCCTCTCCCTTCTTGCCTTGACGGTTCATGTCTTTCTGGGAGTGCTTCATCATGCGCTTCGCCTTCTTCGCCATCTGAGGAACAAACGGAGAGGACAAAGACGTGAGTTCACTTCAAATAGAGTTTCACATTTACACCATGCTGCTGAAATGCACATTAATGAGGCCTGGAGGTGCAGATTAGCTCCTTATCCTCTTTGAAATCCCTCTTAAAACACATTTCAATAAGAGCTCATGCTGCCTTGCACCGGTATTAGTTTGATCATTTTATAAGGTGCTTATTGTTCTCATTTGTGCTCTACTTTTCCTCAATATCCTCCTTTAAACTGCTATAATAAATGTTTTTCTGACATTTTTATCTGATCAAGTAATTTATCACATTGTTTTGAAATTAACTAGATAAATAACTTTGAATTATTGAGATTTTTATCGTTTATTTAATGCAATTTTTAACCTTAATGGTGTTTGAGAGTCATTTCTTGCCACCATGGCCCATATTTACCATTAGCAAATTATATTTAGAATCACAATGATCCACTTTAAGGACAAAGTGAAAATAAAACTAAACATTTCCATAGAAGTATTCTTTTAAAACAGTGAAACTAAAGTTTAAACATCCCTTGAAAGGCGGAAACCTGTCTAAATGAAACCCAATGATTGATAACTAAAATCCCAGTAAAGACAGCGTGTCGTACCGCAGGATCTCGGACACCGGACTGGTCTCTGGGCGGGCGGGAGGCGCTCTGGCTGCGGGTCTTGGAGGTCGGAACCACGGACGCTTCACGCTTACGTTTCTTGGTGACGCTTCTGGACCGCCGGGCGTTTTGGGCGTAGTGACTCTGCAGGAACGAGAGGGAAATATTGTTAAATCACTGCTCCTGGAAATCAGTTCTGTAGCATTCACAAGGACGATGTCATGATTTTTAAAGACTTAGTTGTTGGAGTCAAGGACTTGAGTCTGTCCCTTCTGTTTTGGGTTGGGAAATGAGACTGACTAAAATCACATTGGGGAAAAGTAGAAAGCTAACGGTCTTGGGATTTAAAAACAACATCGAATTCGGAAAATCCTGGTGAAACTACAAATGAGAAATCTAAAACAGTTTATTATATTAGTATAGTATAGGTGCGGATATAAAGAAAGAACTCACATCATCCTTGTTGTTCATGTCCAGACCGAGGCTGCCCATCTCCTTCTCCAGCTTTGCTCTTTCAACCTGAACATTTAGAGAACACAGACACAGATTCAGTCAAATGGTAGAAAAAGTCATCATTTTATAAGAACAAAAATCCCTGCAAGGGTTGAATGCAAATGAAGAAACATTCAAATACTTTGTGTAGAAGTCTCCACTTAAAGACACCCTCAGAAGGCAGATTTTAGGGGATTTTCAAAATAAAACGCTCACAGTATATCAAAATTCAAAGGGTCATTTAGCTGCACAAACATTTCAATTCAAGACTTTTTTGTACTGCCTTTGGCGAACTTAACAAACCAAAAATACAATTAAATAAATACACATATTTTTGGCCCATTTGCAAAAACAAATTCCTAGTTTTCTTTTTTGCATTTCAAAGACTTACTCCAGACATTACCATATGGTGCCTTTTAAAACGTATTCATTGGGACATCCCGGTTATATTCTTTATAGCAAATGTCCTTCTTACGCCAACATTTATGAGAAGGTAAACTAGAGAAAGCCTTTTCTATTTCTATGTTTGCAGATATATTGAGGGTCTGCTCACCCTGGTGGTGGTCCTGGGCATGCGGGGCCCGTGGACGTCCTTCTCTCTGGAAATGGCCACCATGACCTGCTTCTTCTCCCGGATCTGTTTGGCCAGGACTCTGATCTCCTGCATCTCCTCGTCCTCGCTCTCCTCGTCAGAGTCGTACTCTCCGGCCTTCTCCTTCAGCTCCTCCTCCTGCTCCAGCAGCTCCAGTTTCTGACGGACAGGAAGGACATCAAGGCGTTTATTAGATGGAAGGATCAGAATAGATTCAACTCAAAAGGGTTTCATTAAAATCCACTGAGAGACTCACCTTCATGATTTCAGGATCGATGTAATCTGCGATGTTGTGTCCCTCCCAAACCTCAGGGACAATATCGCTCTTCTCCTCCTCGTTCATCAGGTCCCAGTATTCTTTACAAACAAAATGAAGACATCATGAGCATCGCAGAGACAGATTTACTCCCTACAGTTCACAGATAAACAAACACTTCTTACTCTGCAGGTCCAGGATGTAGTCGTCGCCCATCTCCATCTCCAGATCTCTCTCCTGCAGGACAAACATTAAGAATATCTGTTATTAAAAGCCCCTCACGTCCTCAAATGGAGTCTCTTTGACCTAATGTCTGAAAGCTATAAAGGACGTACGGTTTTGCGCTTGGGTGCGTCCACTTCCATCGCCTTCTTGCGCGTCAAGGCTCCTTCTGGGATGAACGGAGGACGCTCCTGGAAAATAAGATTAAATATTAAAATAAGGAGAGATTTTAGAGACTTGATGCCAATTGAAATTAAATAAGAGACAAATTTCACAATAAAACATGAATTAAATTGAAAATGTTTATTAAAGCTGAATTATTTGGGAAATTAGAGGGAATTAAACATTACCAATTAATCTGTATCAAATAAGGATTTTTAGTTAGAGTACCAGGACTGCTCCAGAGCTTCATAATATTTTCACTCCAAATATTACACTTATACCGTTTGTTGGATATTGCATGAGCCCGCCGTGCGTTTTAGATCAGCTTTCTTTTAATAACGCCGCTCTAATTAGCTTTTTGTCCCGTTAATCATTGGCACCCCAGACTATATTTACACATCATTCACTAAAACTAAACATAGAAGCGGTTGGGTCTACATATTGAGTTGAGATATGCTTTATAAAGTTAACCAAATAACACTACAGACTGGAGGAGGCCAACGCATTGGAGCTGCAAATAAACTAAGAGCTGTTTAATATGCAGTTTGGATATTGCATCTTGCATTAACTGAGCAGTCCTGATGTTTATCATAAAGCAAACACGTCCACATGTTGTTGACAGTCTCACCTTCTCGTCTCTCTTCGCGGGCATGGCCAGGTGGAGTCTGTTCAGAACGTCGTGGACCTTCTTGCCCTTCATCTTGTTGTCGACGCGATGAGCGAGGAGTCGATCGCATGCCTGACGAACACAGCAACCACGACGTGTTAACTCACAGAAAAAACATCACGGCAATTTGTTCCTCAACTTCTCTCAGGCAGAGATAGAGTCTGAAGTCTGCCTGCTGCTCACCTCAGTTTTGACCTGCATGACCCCCTCCTCCGTCAGGGTGCTGGTCTCGATCACGGGGATCCCCTCAGCTGTGAGGTCTGCAAAGATTTTCTGGAAAACACAAAGACAGAAAGTCAGATGGAATTGGTGCTATGTCACAATCTACCTTTTCCTCCTCCGTCCACATCTGTATTTCGTATACGTGTATTACTTATGTTGCTTTATCTACTTTCTAATTTGTATCCACTCTGATAAAATGATTTTTAAAAAAGCAAAACTTTTAAGAATTCTGCTAATTAATTATTAAATGTTCGTGTTTAGAAGCAGCTGTGCGATGTACTCCTACGTGTTTACCCTAAATTCATTTTTATGTAACCCTCTTTACTCTTCAGTGTGACGCTTGAGGCTACAACAAAGCGTGTCCTGAGCGTAAATCCCTCACCTGGTTCTCCTCGGTCAGCTCGGTGATCTTCTTCACGTCACATTTGTTGGCCACGATGATGAGAGGCTGCAGGGAGCGAGGCGTCAGCATTATTATTTTAAAGAAGAGCACTCAAACTCTGTCAAAGCAATGCTCTTATTGTACCTCTGAGTCAGAGACATGTGCAGGAGGCTTTCCTTTGAATCGCTCATACTAGTCAGGTTCTAATTTGAGAAATGGTTTCATATGTACAAGAAAATCCCCTTTGGTCGATTTCTGAGGCAGAGATGCACCTACTGTGCTTTCATTATGGCAGACAGGATGCATATGATCGATACAGCCAAAGGGAAAAAGGATTTCTGATATGACAGATGTTCCTGCAGTCTGGTGGAAGACCTAAAGGCATTCCTGATGTCATGCAGGTCATAATACCACACAGAAATCTGCTGCTCATGTGGACATCCTCACTTTTAACTCAGATCTGACCCGTTCTTGTGTGACTCATCCCTAAATCTCCATACGATCCAAAGGAAGTCTTACTAAATCCAGTGATGAACTCTGACCTTGTTGGCGAACAGCGGCCTGATGCTGTTGAAGAGCTCCAGCTGCTGCTGCAGGTTGTGTCCGCACTGCTCCGAGACGTCCATCACGTAGAGGATGGCGGCTCGGAGGTGAGCCAGAGCCGTGATGGCCTGCATCTCGATGGTGTTCCTGTTCTCCAGGGGGTGGTCCAGGATCCCAGGGGTATCTACCACCTAAACACACAAGCATACACAAACAGTAAGAAAAACAATGGGGTGTGGAGTAACAAGGGAACGTTGAAGTCTGCACTTTCCTGCAGGTGTAACACCTTTATCAATGTGGCAAAAATAACCGTAAGCTGAGTTTTAAACCATAAACGTTCTAAGAACCATTAGCAGGAGAACATTTTAGCACAGATAAAAACATTAACACAACAAATATAAAGTAAATAGTGAGTTTAGTGACCCAATGATAAGTGAACTGGAGGATTGTTCTAGCAACAGAAAATAAATCACCAATTTTTTTTTATTCATTAGTTTTTAGTTTTCATGCAAACATTGTCAGAAAAGTCTTTTTGAGCTGCTTAAATATGGAATCCTGTTTCAATTTCTTAAATTCTACATCGAACTGGATATCAAGACATTTAAAGACATCCGCTTGGACTGGGTTTTACTTTTTTTTACCACTGCATTGAGATTTAAAGAAAATAAAATCAGCAGAATAATTGACAAACTAAATAATCGTCATTCTATTCTCGTTTAATTGTAAGCTTAGAGTTCGAACACATTTAAAGCAAATTAAAATGCATGTAAAGGACAGAATGAACCACGGCTTCAGCAGACCATAGAAGCTGCAGTGGGTTACCTGCCAGCGGAGGTATCTGTAGTCCATGTGACCCACGAACAGAGACTTGGTGGTGAAGGCGTACGGCTGCACGTCCACGTCTGCTCTGGTCACCTGACGGGAAACAACATTAACATCGTGTTTACTTCAATTTAAAAAACAGGGAAGTCCAGGAGCTGAAAGCAATGCGTCTGGATTCAACAGACTCATGCACAGCTGTTGACAAACCTATTTCCTCGAGAGTTGTTTACCTTGTTGATGAAACTGGACTTGCCCACGTTGGGGTATCCGCACAGAAGCAGCGTCCTCGTGTTGGGGTCGATGCTCGGCAGACGGGACAGATGCTGACGTACTGCGGAGGGAAAAGGTGTTATTATGAACTATTAAAAGACGGGTTAAAGGATTACAAACAGGCTCATGAAAACCACTAAATGAGGAGTTTTTTAGATCCACTCGTTTCTAGACTCCTCTGCATGATTTTCAGAAAGTATTAAAGTATATTCTGACGCCTCAAGTGTTTGAATAGACTTTAGTGGACACCACAAAGACAGAGAGATCAAATTAAAGCAGAATTTCATCCATTTGACCGATTTAAATCCAACATATAAGCTTCAAAACAGATGTGTATTCTCTATAAGCGCCCCTGTGACAGTCCATCAGACACAGGACATTCATCCTCTCCGTTACCTTGCTCCAGATACTCCAGACTGGACTTCTGCCTCTTCAGGATGGTGCACATGCGACCCAGCGCCGCTCTCTTCAGCTGCTTACACCGGTACAGAGAGTCTCCATACTTCATCAGACGCACGTAGTCTTTAGCCACACTGAAGGAGGTCAATCACAGAGAACACAAACGGTTACGGGACTGGCTTTTATTCCTTTTATGGGTTATAGTGAACTGAGTCTGTTCCATGTTTTAGAAGTGTGTATTAGATCTTGTTCCAGGTGCATATGTGGGTATTATAGGACCAGGAGATCCCTCAATAAGCATCAGCTGGCTTTACTGTTCCAGTCAGAGCCGGACAAACTATGAAACTCATTTCCAAATTAACAAAGTCCTTTACCTGGTTTGAATGATTTCCTTTATTTAAGGGATTAGATGTCATGGTTTTTAGGTTAGTGCTGCAATTTCCAAACTAAACGAGCTATAATCTGCCAGATTTCCATTAGATTAAGGATCATTAAGGTGCTTTTAAAACCTCTAGTCCCTTTGCCAGGTTCAGTTTCACAGTGCAGGCATGAAATCAGATAATTATAAAAACTTGACTGGGGAAAATGTAAACACGGGAAAAAGTACTGCGAAAACACTACATGCAAAACAATGAGGATAACATTTCAAAGAAAAACGTACTTATCGATCAAGTTCTTGGCGATGTTGATCTGCCCCAAAGCCAACTTATAATGGTCTTTGTCGTACAGCACGTTCATCAGGTCAGCGTAGAACGGATGGATGTCCTGAAAGGGAAACGACAAATTACAAACATGTCACAAACTACGCTTCCAGACAAAAAGGAAACAATGGTTATTTAAAAATCAACACGAGAGGTTTTTCTGGACTTACGTCGAGCTTGGGGAAGTCGGTGAGGATCTGCGAGAGGCGGTCATGGTAGTTCTGCTGGGTGAACTTCACCTTGCGCATGTAGAAATGCCGGATGCGGTGGATCTGGTAGTGCTTGTGCACCACGGTGGGGGTCTTCCTTTGGGTTTTGGATAAAGTGATGTCGATGAAATCCTGCAGAGAGACACACAGTATGCAAGGTCAGAAAATTATTGGACATCACTTGCTTTCCCTCTTAATGATTCAATCATACCTAATGGAGGTCATAATCGATGATTTTCATACCATATATCAAAACTGAAGCAGGTACAACCACAGCTGCTTAACATGTTTTCACAATGTTCTTGTATTTGGATGAGAAAAATCTTCATGTAAACTGTTTTCCAAGACCCCAATGCTGCCTTCCCTCAACCAATCTATCAATTTCAAAGCCATTTATTACCATTTTATTATCTAAATGCATATAATTGTAGTCGCCTACAGAAAAGGTTGTGTGACTTTTCTCATCCTTTTTAGTTTTAGGTCTTGACTGTCCAACTCCTTTTGACTTTGGTAAAAGTACTATATTAAGTCTTAAAATCAATAAAATGTTTGTTATATGAATGCTGAAACATGCACAACATCAGCTGATTAACATTTATCCACAATAACACGCAATGTTCTTGTATTTCCACACAGAAAATCCCCACATTAACTGTTTTCCAAGAGACCAATGCCAAACTAGATGAACAAATCTATCAATGTATTATATAATCGCTTGTCAGCAAAAGCAGAAACTTTACAACAACATGTTATATCATTGATAAAAGTAAACAAAGTCCACTTGTAAATACTGCTTACAATTAATAATTCAAATGGCATTTCCTTTTTTGTCAGCCCAACTTATGGGACCACAACTCCCAATATGGACAGGGTATTTAAATGGACAGTGGAGAACTGCTGGAGAAACAACTGAATAGCAGGAATTTAGCCTGATTCATGCTGGTTTTTGCCCTTATCTGTATTTATTGATTTGTATCTAATCTAAACTTTACGTATTTCATGTAAACCGGTCTAAACAGTGCACATGTTTTAATGGTGTCTCTTATACGACATGTCATAAACTGGACAAAAACAGCCTTTAATGTTCTTAATTCTGGGCAGATTCACTCAGTTATATCTCCAAACCCTTTCCTCTTTTGTACACCGACTTATAACTCCAAAATAGCGTTAAATGGAAGCTGTCTCTGTACAGCAGCCTGACACGTGTTTTCTTCCCCGGGAGAACCTCCATGTTTTTCCCATGTTCCGCTGCCTCTCAACACTCAGAATCAGAGCAGGAGACACCGCTTTCTTTTAAAAGGCCAAATATGAGAAATAAAACCTACCTTTGCGGTGGGAACCACCATAATCTTCTTGAAATTATAAAGTGCCATTTTGTCGGACACGTTGGGGTGCGAGGACGCACGGGGAAAGGACCGTTCCGTTCAAACCGGAAAAGACGCTGAAAAACACATCGGTGAGTTTCTCTGAACACCGCCCCCTAGCGGCAGAATACGGGTACTACAGAAGGAAAAACCGTCTTACAATTTTTTTAGAAATAACATTTCTAAATTTGAAATAAATAATAACAATACAACATTTAAATACAAATAAATAATGACATTAATTCATGAATGAATGGTGGCCCAACACCGTACATATCTGTCATATACATAAACATGTTTTCTTAATGTTATGTTAAGTATTTTATTTATTATTTTTATCTGATGAATTTGTCATTATTTCATATTTTGATTTATTGTCTTTATAACTACATTTTATTCCACAATACAGGTAAATTATTCTCCAGCTCATACGATCAAACGTGATGATGAATGAATGTAATTTGTACTGTGGTTTAACTGCATTGCATTATTAAGACAGGGTTTTGTATTTAACCTTATAGTATTGATACAAAGTGGAGACAAAATAATAGAAATGATTATACAGAAGAAAGAAAACCTGAACATTATATTGTATACGTTTTTTCAGGACTGTTGTTTTAGACTGCATCAGATAAAAAGAAGCACAAAATAAGCAATGTGGTCGTTGCATTTTAGGTATCTGCAGAGGGAATTGGTAATTTGGAAATTGATCCAGCACATTTTAAATATGGTCTGAGAAGTTTTGGGAACATCTGTCCTAGTCCATTTGTTGAGGACTATTTTAAGCGATGGACTAATCCACATTTTGTGCTCCAGTGAGTATTTGGGGCAGTGTGATTCATTAACGTGTTTTTAATAGTTTTTGGACAACAACCGAGCTCAGATGAATAACATGTATCAGATCAAACTTGTCCTAACAAGTACTAGTAATTAATTTGTGGTTTTAAGTCATTTAATGTCGTTTGTTGACAGTGTGAAAAGTAAGTAGTAAAATATCACCCGGAACTAGCTCCACTCCATATTTGTTGTGATCCGCGGAGATTAAGAAAGCAGCCAATCAGCGAGCTCCTGAGTCTTTAGGCCACACCCTCTACCAGCGATCACGAGGGGCTCCGCGTGCGCCAATTGCCAGTCTCGACCAATCAGTACGCTCCGCTGTGATAAATAGGCGGGGGTTCTCCACTGTGTGTGACAGCTCCAGGGTCAGTGCTGCACCAGAGAGGAGGAAATACGAAGAGGTCTCACTCTGAAGGATTCATCTTTAGGCAAAATCAGTCAATTGTTTACAAGTTGGGAAGAGTACTTTAGAAATAAAATATGTAAAATAGTATTAGTCCTGTAATGTAACTGTTTTAATTACAATATTAAACACATTTTAGCCGTAACCTCAAATGATTTACATTACATTACTTAACGAGTCCTTAAAAAACAACACATTTTCTGATAATGGAATCTTTTAACCCCCAAAAACATGTTCAAATATAACATATTTGTATTATTTCTGAGTTACTTTACTTAACTGATTACAGTTACATTTATTACGTCATTTATCAGGATTCAAGCAAAGGGCCACAGGAACGATTTGACAGATTCATATATCTTGCTAGTCTTTTTGTTTGTCTATGGTGCTTTTTTTGGTGTCTTATATTTTCCTATATACCCTATGCTTATATACTTTGGGATCTGTACCCAGTAAACCGGTTCTGTAACCATCTGAGGGTCCGTTACTCGGTTTTAGAAAAATACTGCCAACTACAAAACAATATTCAAAGTTGCTCAATGGTCGATTAATATGGATGAGGATAAAGAACACTTAAGTTATGACTTTAACGTCAGAATTCTGAGATTTTCAACAACAACAACAACAACATTCTCGGAGAAAATGTTTTCAGAATTCTGACTTTTTTTCCGATTTCCAATTTTTAGTTTTACTTAAGGTAGCATGCAAAAAAATAACATTTGACCTTTACCCCTTATCTGTAAATACATAGCTAGTTTTAAACCAATCTTCTGTTATTAAGGCATCATAGGTGGCTCTACAGGGGACCTGATGACTGGCCTCTTTTTGAGTACTCAAACTGTAACGGCACTGTAGACGATCTTTGTTCTGCACACGAAAGGGAAAGGAAACGGCTCCATTATTCCGCCCCCCCCCCCTCTCTCTACGGACTGTCTGATCGATCGGAAGCTTTGAGACGAGCATCGCTTTATTCCTCGCTTTCAGGATATTTCTTCACAGTTTATTTTGACTTCCCCTTTTCCCCAAAACATCCTGCTGTTTAATCGTGAGGAATTTAATCCCCGGCTTCAGATTTATCACCTGCACAAAAGTTGATAAGGAAAGCTAGTTAGCCTCCTAGCTAACTCTTAGCTAGCCTCAAAGCTAACTAGCTGTGGTCGGAGAACATTTTTGCATTTAAGGGGGGGGCATCTTTTTTTTTGTCAGTGCACTTGTACCTAGTCGTGGTGTTATCATCCTGACATTTGAAGTGTATTTGTGGGGAGGTTTAGAGCTGGTAAGCCGGTTGCTTCCTAGCTAGCGTGCTCGATATAGCCTGCTAGCTTTAATACCCTGCGTATTTAGCCTGGAAGCTAACTGAAGGCCGCAGTCCACAATCAGCTGCTACTACCTCCATCAGAGTGTTTGCACTGCCGTGCAGAGTTGACAGGTGAGTTAAATAAACTGTTTTAAAAAATAATGTTGTTTATGACTTTCATGAAGTCTGAGAGAAAAAGTCTGAATTCTGAGTTTTTCACACAAAAAGAAATTGTCAAAGAAAAATAATGTTCTCAGAATTCATACTTTTTTTCAGAACTCAATCGGAGTTGATTTCCTTGTGTTCATAGTATTACATTTATTAGGAGTTCTGATTTTGAACAACACCATAGAGGATCTTTGCGAAGTCTGAGATTAAAGTCAGAATTCTTAGATTAAAATCTGATTTCCAACAACAACGAAATTCTCAGAGAAAAAACAACAAATGTTTTCAGAATTCTGACTTTTAGTTTTTTAGAACTAGACTTTTTCAAAGTAAACTTTTTGTCACAGCCAAAAAAACCATTTGAATCCTCTTCCGTAAATAAATAGCTAGTTTTAAATTACCCCTTTTTTTTTAAGGCATCACAAGTGGCACTGCAGGGGACCTGATGACTGCCCTCTTTTTGAGTTCTCCATGAACATAGTGTGTAAATAATCACTGTTGTGTTAACAAACGTATGTCTTGTTAAAGTGGTAATGAGTGGTACAAACGCAAAGGTAAACACAATGCTTTTGGGTTTCTTCGGTGGCAGTAGATCAGTCTGTGGGGACTTTGGAACCGAATGGTCGCCGGTTCGAGTCCCTATCAAACCAATCTTCAGAGGTAGCTGGAGAGGTGTTTGGAACTGGGCTAGACATTTAAAACGTCCTAAAATATGGGGTCAAAGCTTTATTTTGATAGCACTTGTCATAAACAAGGTGCAGCTCAAAGTGCTACAACAATGACGACAACAACAACAACCTCACAATGTAAATCAGAACCAGAATTTCACATCGGGCCAGACTGAAAAACCTTTTTAGCACATATGCAATATATAGCTAACAGTCTAACAGTTCAGGGGATACAGCAGGTAAAAGATATGATAGAAATAAGCTGTGACTTTAGATTTGTCTTTGGATTACCTTTAAATTACGTCTCTAACAAATGTTGTAAACTGGGCAACAAAGCTAAAAAGTCCTAAAAACACAAATTTATATTCTCATTTTATCATTGTAAAATATGTTCAAATGTTACTGTACTTAACTAATAACATTATATTTGTTATGTCTGTTTATTACGTTACATGTAATTACATTGGCCAGGATTTAAGCAAAGGGCCTCAGGACCGATGTGACAGATTACAGATTTTGGTAAACGCAGCTGTCTTTAAAACACATTGTGGTGTTAACGTTTTAAATAGTGGCACAAACACACTGAGAGGCCCCGTTGAAACAGTGCTTTTGTTTCCGTCCTGTTTGTTCCTAGATACATATATAGATCGGTGCTTATTTCATCCCAAAATAGGAAGTTACTTTCTCAGCAGAATTGTTGTCCAGCATTACACTTGAGTCAAAAATATTTAAAATATACAAGAATAATAAGCAAATGCATACACATTTCCAAAAGAAAAGATATATAGCACATCAAAATGATACTCAATACAAAGAAAATACTGAGTAAGTTTGAGTACTCACTAATATACTACAGACACATATTGGCATCGGATATTTACATGCATAACTCTTGTGCAAAGTAGCTGATGTGCAAAGTGTTTAGGTTGTAGAAAAGGAGAAAGCATGTGTGTGTATTCAGGGCCCATGTGATTAATTGTATACATAACAACAGAGTGGAAAACTGAATTCCCCCTTGATAAAAAAAAAAGTTGATCTCAATCTTAAATTAGCCGGCTTGCTAACTAGTTTGTTAAGGGACACCGGATGTCACCATCTCTCATTGGATGCTTCTGAAAGCCAACGCACCAGACATGGCTGCTACTTTCTCCCCAAAGTTAACTTTAAACAACACAACGTTACGGTGTGTTTACGGGTAAAATGCCTAGTCCCACTCCCTTTGTTGATTCATTACCCACATTTATCCTGTACTTTGCTCCGTACGGAAGCAGGATTGCCAAGCGACGCAGGAGTGTCTTTGTGCATGGCCCTTGGCATGGGCATGGCATGTGAGCTGCAGCACTGTTTTTCTGGGCTGTGTCAGCTACTAAATACGCCTGCATTGCGTCTCTGGTAGAAGTTGCAGTGGTGGCGGACTTGTAAAGTTGATGCAAACAAACACATCTGAGGCGTGCTGGGGCCTTGTTTGGACGTTCAAAGGCTTTATAGTCATATGTACAGTAAATGTAAATGTATATATATAACTAAAATAGAATAAGCTAAAAATGCTGTAGAGTGAAATCAAATGCTGCTCATTGTAATAATGGATGGAGATACACCCTGGTGGTTCACCCCCCCCCCCCCCCACACTGGGACATGTAAGATGCCTGGTGACCATCCTCCACCAGTGGTAACCCACAGACTAAAAATAAACTCCCTTGGCCCCCTGTTGCATTTTTCACCAACAGGCTTATTTGCGTGATAAATCAGCTGTTGTGATTATGTATGCCGGACAGAAGGCCGAGGAGGAGTAGTGTGTTTTAGTTCGGGCCTTGTCTAGACGTTATGATTGACTCACTGCATTTGTAGAGGAAATGATATGTACTGTGACCAGGGTTAGTCTTTTTATAGGGTTTATCAGGTCAAACTGCATGTTGTCTTGTGATTGCCCTATGCCTTACATCACCTATACCAAGATGTTGTCACTTAGAGTACCGTTGTTGTTATTTTGAGCGTGGTAGATTGTGTGTCTGTAAGAGGTGGTAGCTCAAGCAACTTAATAATCATCTTAAGTTGACATATTGTGGTGAAAGGCATGCATCAATCACTGTTGGAGTTTCAAATTACAAGAGGAACAACTTGGTTTTAAAAGGAATACTGTGATGTTTTGAAATTTCTAGAAATGTATGTGACAAAAACATGCTAAAAGAGTTTTCGTTCCTCATCTGAAGAATAACATCCTTTTGTTGAGTGAAAACTAAAAGGAAACTAGTTAACACAGCTCATACATGACTGTAGAGGTTTAGAGTTTCTAAAACACAACACAAAATGCCATGTACATTCTACTCCGCTGCATACCCTGACAGAGATTAGATCTCAGTTTCTTTTTACAGAATTGGCCTCTCTGCCAAGTTGTCCTTTGAATAACTGTCTTTCAGAAATCTTGGACCTAACCTACACATGAAATCTGCAAAACCTCAGGGATATATTTAATTAACATATCACTTCTGCACAATGATATGCTGTGGCTAACGAAAGGTCACACCAGTTAAATGTACAGTTCAGCGGGCAAACAGGTTTTTAAAGGCTTTTGTTCTGAATAGTTTATCTCACAGCAGCTATTTTGATAGCTGACTAGCGTTGATGGAGAGATGTGTTTAGCCCCATTCATCGCAGCGGCATGACACACACACAAACATGCCATGTATGGAGATCAGTATGTGGATTAAAGGTCACCAGCTTTACAGCAATGCCATTCTTTTTCTGCTTTGTATGCAAACAGAGCGAGGGCCCGTGTCACAGACAGGCACCCGATTGTTGGGGCGGATTATCACCGCTTTACAAACGGCTCCAACAGGACAGAAAAGAAGGGTCTCCAGTGGTGTTTTGGACTCTGTGGGGTCCTCCGGTCCACTTTATCTGTTAATGTGTGGCTTTGAGGTCACGTGTAGTGGAAGGGATTAACCAATCAGGCTGCAGGAACGGAAATTGCAGACAAAAAATGCAAGACGGATGTTAAAAACGTTGGACCTTTTTGTTGAAACAGTTAAAGTGCTGACTGACAGGAAGTTAATGAAGTAACTTTTGATATCCAATAACGGCTGAAAACATAGAAATATAATCCAGTTTTGACATTGCTTGTTTTGTCCAACCAACTTTTTTTAAGTACTGAGTTTACTCACAAAGAAACCAACGTTTATTTAGCTTAAAGAATGAGCCAATCGAATGTCTGATTATTAAAACTGGTGATGATTATTTCTTCCACAGTCAGCTAATCCAATCAGCTCTAATGCCTTGAATCAGGATTTCATAGAGTAAATAAGAAATTGATTGGTGTAACGGTAGGTAAACAAACAAAAGTTTCACAGTAAACAAGAAGCCACTTCACATCAATGCTTTTCAGATATTTACCTGTGGCACAATGAACGTCTACTGGGAAACAAATTCCTTTTTATATGTTTTAAAAACGGTCAAACCAAATGTTCCACCTGTCTGGTTTCAGATATTGATCTTATAAATTATACTTGCAGATCGAGTCGGGTCAGTGTGTGGGGGAGAGTTGCTCGTCTATTTTTCACTTCACATTCGCTTCAACATTTCCTTATTTTAGAAGTATCATCTCTCTGTTTTAGTAAGAGCTTCTAAACGAGAATTAAACCTGACACCAAACATACATTTAGCCTCTTCAAACAAAAAGTATTCATCACCTCTTTCAGGGTCCTAAATTATTCACTGGCCAGATGCCAGTAGAAATGGTGCTTAGATAAATCACTCGGAGTCGCGGGCAACACGCAGGTTGGACTTTCGAGACGTGTAAGAATGCTTTCGTGAAGATAAATGGACTAAGCGTTTCTGTTCTGTTCGATTGGGTTTGTTTATACAAGAGCTATGCATTGTTAATGTGTATGTTATGTAATTACCTATAGCACTACATATACTTATGCATTTCTTTAATATCTTATTGTATTTATTAATGGTTTCTAATTTCAAATGTACAGCCAATGAGTTGGTAACGTTTTTTACATTTTGAATATTTTATTTATTCTTTTATTACCTTCTCATGTTGTTGTTGTTGTTGTTGTTGTTGTTGTTGTTATTGTTATTGTTATTGGTAAGCAAGCCACACCTGTTTGAAAGAGACACTCCTCCAGTCCTCAAAAGGCTTTTCTTAAGTCACTCTCGGCCACTGCCCTGCTGGCCCTTTTTTGCTCTGCACGTGTAACAACTGATATTAAGCCAAAGTCCTGAGATAAACATCCATTGTGTCTCTCCCTTATTTTGTCCCCCCCCCCCCCCCCCCCCCGTAGCTTACTTGGTGACGCAGAGACTTCTCCCTGAGGAGCCAAGAAGCAGACGGCTCATGACTTCTGACCAGGACACGAAAGTTGTAGCTGAACCACAGGTGCAGCAAGTACAAGAGGCAAAAGAGAATTCTCATTTGGTGAGTTTTTATATGATATGTTTTTCACACGTTACCCTTTTTTTACACGCTGTTTTTTTTATGCATCTTGTTGGGTTGGTTATTTTCCGGTGACCATAAAAATTATAGCTTGATCTTTTTATTTGTATTTTTCTCTGAAATGGCAATATTCAACTTTCAGTATTCGTTGAAATAACGTTTTGAATGAAAGTTTGTGGAGCTGCAGATATATCCTGACCTACAAATACTATTATTTAGATTTAACAACATTTTCCTATTTTACAAAAAAGTCGAAATTTGGAAATAATTTTTAAAAAAGTGATAATTTAGAAAAAAATCCAGAAATTAAAAAAAGTCTAAATTTGAAAAGAAAATGAAAATGAAAATAAAACTGGAGACCAAAAGTGTGAATTTTTAACAGAAGATGATTCGGTCCACATGAAGTTAGAATAATTTAAAGTTTTAGGAGAAAGTTATTTTCAAACTTCTCTTTGTTTTATTGATTTCTAAGTGCGATATTAAAGAAATGTTCAGTTCCTCCATCAGCATGGTGGGTTTCCAAAAGTGTAGCTCTTCTTAAGTGTGTTTTCTTCAGTTTGAATTCAAAGAAAAATAACCTTTTTTGTGGCTGCAGACTTTCTGCTGTTCTGCCAACATCTTCATAAAAAGTCCTCCAGGTAAGAGCCAGCACCCATTCCAACTGGATTACTGATAGAGCATCACGCCAGCCTCAGCATTGATCTCCCGCTCTGATGATGTTTAATGGAGAAGTGCTCTGTAAAGAAACATGCAGCAGAGCTAGAACAAAGTCTTGTAACTAAACAACCCGACCCGTTTTGGTTGTCTCTTCTCATGAGCCTCTAGTAGCTCTATCGATCACAGCTGTGACATTTGGGTTGTTGTTGGAGTGTGACTGAAAACGCAGCGGTGCAGAGAGCAGCGGTGCAGAGAGCAGCGGCCAGGATGTTATAGGATGTTACAGCACAACAAAAGGCTAATTTTTACTGACACTAACTTCTGATTATACCTTTTAAAAAGTATTGATATTCCATACCATTTTCAATACCAAGGGAAAAACTTTACACAACATTGAGAGCATAAAATGTAGGATTTTGTAGATAATAGAAAACCTTATATTCTACATAATTTGGACGTCTTGATATTGCTTTTGTTTGTTAAACTTCTATCTGACCCGACCCTCACACTTGCACTAATTAGACTAACAGAAAAATTAGCAAATCATCCGACAGTCCAACATTTTGACTTTAAAAGGAGCACGTTTTCACATTTGCTTCTTTAATTTGCAATGTCTGTGGCATAAAGGCTCATCCATTAGTGGCTGTTAATGAGTCATCAGTGGATAGTTTTCATCACAGTCAACGAGAGGAAACGTCTCGCAGTGCAACGTATATTTTGGAATGTTTGCCAGTGTTTCCTCTGAGCAGATGTTTAAGTGCGCGGTCTGTCCTCGTCTGTCACACAGATCAAACCTTATCTTGTCTTCAGTCATCGCCACACTCTGTCCTCAGAGGATGAGGGAATGTAAAAGCAGTCAACATAAGTAGAAACATAACAAAGTGGGAGTGTCTGTTGATGTTTCTGGGCAGTCATGACCAAGAAAAAACCTAAATTACATTTGAATTTGTAAGGACCACCTTTTTATCCTTACCTAATATTTGGTTTACGGCAATTTGAATACTGTTCAAGTCCAAATTGTGTTTCAATTAGTGGGGAGCTTTGAGCAGGCTTGTTCCTAAGGACTTGTTGGGCTGAGGAGGTTTGACAGCTTTAGAAACGGACAGAGACCTTGGGTAGTGTGCGACTAAAACCAAACTGCATATTGGTACACACTAGCACAGCTCGATGCTTAAGCCCACATCCCCACAGTCTCGTCACATCATTTGCACAGGCTTTATAGGTTATGATTCTGCCACGGTGCGACACAGCCCCGCTGATTTGATTGATGCTAGCACATGTGACACTCCAGCCAAGACTGTCGAGGCTAAATCTGTTCACCAGGGTGGGATGTTACACCAGCCTCTGGCCAAATACTGTAAATTCTGCCTGAGACGAGTCGAACTGCCTCCCCTACAAGCCACTAAACCAACTGTGCTGCAGGTTTTTGAGTCTGCCCTATGAAAAGGCGTTAGACTGAAGGTGGGTGGTGAGGTTTACTAGCTGCGAAGGAAAGATTAAAAAGCTCTTACAGTATTTTATGGCTTGCAGGGGAAAGGGTGACGGCTCCAGATTGCTCTCTGTTTGGTTCTGTTATGTTTCAGGCTTCAGAGTCATTTGAAAATCACTTATCTTTGGACCAGAGTTCTAACTTGTGTGTTTTGAGAGAAAAGTCATTTTTGTTCTGAGGAAAATGTGTTGATTTGTCATTTGAGAATGAAATGAATAAAAGATAAACAAGTTAATATTAAATAAACATTAGTTAAAAGTAAAACGTCCAATGAAATAAACTGAAATATTTTAATGAATAAAAGTTAATGTGAAATGTTGAGTAAAAATAAAAACGCTTTAAAGACATTATATTGAATTATTATTAGTTATAGTAAAATAGCCAATAAAAGATCAAATAAAATCTAAATATTTATACACACAAGAAGTTAAAATAAATACATAAGAAAAAAGAATCTTATGTAAAATAAGAAACTAAAGTAAAAAATGTGCAGCTAAAATAAGTAAGTAGTAAAGATATTGGATAAATACAGATATAAAATCAAGTTCTATTGTTAATATTAATAATAGAACTTGATTTTAAGAATGAAACTCTTAAACGTTGATGGTAATTTGACTAAATTGATCTGAATCCCTGATTTGTCCTCATGTCTCCCTGATGGGTTTCAATCAACCTCTTCAAATAGGGAAGAATGTGGAACTAGGGAAATGGGTTATTTTCCTGAGAGCTCCAAAATTAGGAAATGGAAATAGCCCTCTGTCTTTTTTCCATCGCCGTTTACACACACTCAAGATCGGAAAGAAGATTGGCAGCGTAAAGGAAGGAGGGGGGGGGCAGGGTCCAGTGGGCTAATGCTTCAGGCTGTAGGTCTCAATGCGAGTCAACAAGGGATCAGTGGTGGGAAAATCGGCCAGGAACCAAAACACTGCTAACAGGGTCCGATGCACTCTGAGCTGAGACCAAAGAATTGTAGGAAAACCTCCCGACACCTTTCCAGTCTTTATTTACTCATGAATTCTGTTCTCTGGGTCATAAATGCACTTATCTTGTGTATAGACTTGTGACTTCACATGCTGCCCCTGCTGCTTTGATTTCTGGAAATGTGCAGGGTATGGAAACTGTGTTTGAATCACAGGAAGTCAACCCTTTCTTTCTGAAGTCATTATGCAAATAAGTTTAACTCTGAGACTGGTTTTGAGATTTCAGTGCGTTTAAGGCATATATATAAGTGCATTGGGGGATTGAATTCCATTATCTGTATTTCACAGAAAAGCAGTTACTTTATTCGTCTGGGAGTTTATTCTGTAGTTCTATAAATGCACATTTTAATTGCTTAGACACAGTGTATGTAAACTATACAACATACTGAGTTTTTACACAACAGAAAATAACATTTAGCATCAACTTGTTCCTAATTGAAGTGAAAATGCTCATGATATAATACGTTAACACACATTTAGACTTCTCTGTGTTTGTGTGTGTGCTTTTTAAGGCAATATAATACCTGTTGGGTATTTAATTTAAATATCTGTCATGGAAACTGTGAAACAACCCAGTGTTTGGACAACAGGAACTATTGTTTAAACCCACAACCCACATACACGTCGTCAGACATTTCCCTAGAATTAAGATCGAAGAGCCTGTTGTTAAAGCTGCACTTCAGCATGACTGGAGAACACGATAGAATAAATAAGGTATGTTTTATTTTGCAGATGATTATTAAACAAAATAAGAGGAGTGGGGAACAAGTTGGTCTTAAATGTACCTGTTTTGAATTGGATTTATTTATCTAGTAGTAGTAACACGAGCCATGTGTTGTTTATCTCTCTCTCTCACTCTCACTCACACACACACACACACACACACACACACACACACACACACACACACACCAACCATATGCTCAGCACATATGTGTTAGAAACGGAGCAGAAATTGAACATGACCCATTTCTAGCCCTGCATGTTTAATCAAATCGGTTACGGACAAGAGCTACAAAGAAAGCACGAGTCCTTCTGGATCAGATCCTCATCTCGTTCATGTAACAGCCAAACTGCAATTAACCTAACGAGCAAATGCAGGTATATAAAGTCTTTGTTTGTATGAATATGGGGCAGACACCAAATGCTGAGAAACGCAGTGCAGCTGCTCGTGTTCTGTCAGAGTTAAATGGAACTTGACACCGCTAATCATCGCAGCGTTGAATTAAAATGTAACTATTTTTCCACCGTTTATCTCAAAGACGGTGTGAAACATTTGCAGAGTTGAAAACCAAACTTGGTCCCTTGGGCTAGTATCTTAAACGTGTGCAGGGTTGAGTCTAAACCAGGTAACAGGGTCTCTGCTCCCTCAAACCAAAATGCAGATTTCCTCTGTAAAATGTTAAAGTGCTGCCAGAAAACAATCTCTCTGTTGGTCAGAAGGGGTTTAATGAGTACAGAAATATGGAGATGGGGTCAGATGTCTGGTCAGACGGCAGAGACAGCTTACGGAGAGTAAATAGGGGATGGATGTCCGGTGGGTCTGCGGGGGACGAGTGGCAGGCAGCAGGCTGACACTGAGACTGAGATTTCTGATCCTTTCTTTTACTCTCCTTTTTTCTGGAGAGGAAGTAAAGAAACTCTGGATCTATTTGTTGTTTGAGGTGCAATATATGACTCAGCAGCTTTAAGACATGAAGACACTATTATTTTCTGCTTCGATCTGATGCAGGATTTTCACCTGAAAGTGGGCGGGGCTTATTTTTGTCCAGAAGTGACGTCAGCGCCTCATGCTATATTTTCTAGAAAAACCCCTGTTGTGGCATTTAGAGTCACTGATGTCCAATAAAATGTAATCTTAATAATACTACATTAGTTTGTCAAGCACTTCCTGTATTTTCCTCCAATCAAAAGCCCTCAAATGGACCGTAATAAGTCATATTCCTTAACAAGGCTTTTGATTCCTGGCTACTTTGACGTGCTTTTGCAAAGTAAACAGAGGTGTATTTATTGCCTTTTTATATACGACCCTGTGCCATGTAGGTGTGGCAGGGACATGGTTTTGTCCACGATGAAATGTCTTGACACATGCTTTATAGAACGGGAGAGTAATCACTGTGATAGATCACACCTGTGTTTACTCTGCAGGGACACGGAGAAATCCCGTTTGCTTGACGTCCTCATTTTTAATCCCGCTAACAAAGTTTTGATTGGTTGATTAATTCTCCATCTATTTTATTTACATGAATAAATAAACCAATATGGGAAAAGCCAAATGAAAAGTGATTGCTCTGGTGGCATTGAAAGAAGATGAGTTTATCATACTTTATCCCCTTGAACCACACCTGCTGATGCCATGCATGTGACTAATGTAACAGGAAATGATGCTCAGGATGGAGCAATTTAGAACAGTTTGGATTAGGGCTGCACTTTCTGGAATTAATTGATCATTTGTGCATCATTATGTTCATATAATAAAAAAATCTGAAGGTCTTTATTGCCATTTCTGCAGGCTTCTCTACAGGCAAGGAACGGGGTAATAAAAACAGCAACGACAGCAAAGAAAATGCACTAATAGGAGGCATTAATTCAATTAAATTGACAAGAGTTACAGATTTAGTTTTGGTGTTTACAACTGACAAACAAAAAAGCTAAATCTAGGCCAGAATATCTCCTTTTCAACACATTGGTTATCCCTGTGATGCATTTAATGTCACGTTGAAGGGGAGATGAGCCTCAGATCTGCAGACGGACACACTCGTCCACATTCAGCTGTTTTTTGGTTGTCTCCCCTGAAGGCCTCTTGCCTGTCTGCTGTGTTTGTCTTTCTGTCTGCTGCTGCGAGCCCTCCTCCATCAGACAGGCAGGCCAATAAACCCCGCACTACATCGGCGATGACACCGGCAATAACTCGTCTCTGTCCGCCGCTCATGATGAATCACACAGCCCCACCCCCCTCCCTTTAAAAATACGCCCTCGATCAGATGCGCCGCTAACCTCCTCCTCCTCTGTGAGCGTAGGGAACATTTTAAAATTTTCGAAAGGTCAAGCGATGCCCGGGACGTCAACATCCGGTGATGTCAGAAACGGTTTCTATGGCAGCCGGCTCGGACAGGAGTGGGAGTTTTTCATTAGTAGAGGGCTGGATTATTGGCAGGGGGGGGGGTGGGGGTTTGTGTCTCACCGTGCAGTGTTGGTGAAATACGACCTGGGAACAATGCCTCATGCTGCTCCACTCGTGTCAAGTCAATCTTATCCGCTTTATCCTCTTTGATTTTGATTTCTCCTGCTTCACCTTTTGACGCCAAACCTTTTTAATTCAGCGTTAATATCTTCATTATTTTATAAACATTATTTCATTCAACTTACTTCCATCATTTGGGCTTTTTACTTTAAAAAAACCCACTTAATTTCTATATTAATTCATCTTTATTCTGCTTAATTTAATTTGATATTTTTCCACTTTCTTAATTGACTTCTTTAAATTTATATTAATATTTGTATTATTTATTTATCTTCTTTGCACATTCCTATTTTAATCTATACTTTTTTGTAAATATGTTTATTTGAATGAATATTTAAATTAACGTATATATTTATTCTATTTTATTAGTTTTTTATTTATCTTTGGCACCTCCTCTAACACTCATACTCAAACTTATGCTTATATCAATATTTTTTGTAGTTTTATACATTTTTGTATTCTATTTTTGTTTTTAAGTTATTGCATTATAAAAAGGAGCAACATTTACCAATTCTATGTTGCCCTACACTTCCTGAATAGTAAACAGGTTTTCCTGTCCTTTTCTTTAGCCTCAGTAACTCGTTAGCAGGAGAGTCTATTAAAACCCCGGCTCAAGAGGGCTAATTTTAATTTGAGCGATGCCTCGGGTTGCTTTTAGCGTGAGGATCACTGGAGCAGGCTGCGTCGGAGCTCAGGTGTGCAACCCAACACTCCCCTGCTCAGCTCCAGTGTGTTCTCCCTGAGAATGACTCAGTACAACAGCGACAAAACAAAAGCAGCAGAGACGGGGAGCGAAGACAGCCAGTCAGCTTCTGCTACGTCAGCCAGACACCACCGGGGCAGCGGAGCCTCGGTGCTGTCATCACATTCTGTTGAATCAACCCAGCAGCTCGAATCAGAGACGCAGCGTGGCGATGCTTGATGATCTGACGAGGGTGACTGAGAGAGGGGTGGTGCAGGAGCGCTTGATGATGGCTTAAAGGCAGACTCTGGGAGTGCCTGTGATACTTTAATCATGGATTGGATGCAGTGGAGCCTCATATCCCAGCCGTCGGGAAGCGCCTGGCCTCAGGACTTCAACGAGACGCTGGCTCTGACCACGGCTCTGGGTTACAGTCTGTTAGCCTGTGAGACATGCATGCTCAACTGTTGCTTTGATCCTGTGAGTATCTGCGGGCTCTGTTTGCATCCCTGCTGTGTGAAGCAGATGCTGCTGGTGTGAGGAAGCTTTTCTGGCAGATGATGCGACATGATTGACGAGTGCGTTGAGGCAGGAAATTAATTAAGAGTTTTGGACCTTTGTGCAGACTTGGTTTTATGCATGTGATCTTATTTTTGACCTGAAGTGGGAGGATTTTGTTTTCGCTACGATATGAAATATGACCAAGCACACTGTGTTGTTATCCTATTAGATGCAATGTGTTGAGCTCTTTCATAAAAGGACTCTTTCACCCACAAACACTACATCATTTCTTTCAATTTCTGTATAAAAACATTACCATTTCAATCATATATTTAGTTTCTCGGTGAATCATCAGTAAAGGGATGAAAGAAACCCCGGGGCTTTATTAATGCCCACTTCCCTATTAAACAAACCTATAAATTCAGTCAAACACGATTAAAGTCTTCTTATCTATTAGCATAATGATAAGGGAGTACCACTCAGCCTACTTGGATACCCCCCTTATTTACTGGAAGCAATGCTCAGTTTTCAAGAGTGATGAAAGTGATTTAAAACTCTGACTGATAAACAGAACACTCATTACTTGTACGAAGACTCTTGGTTCAAATTAAAGTCATATTTCTTCTGTGTTTGACAGCTGCGTAAAGGGGAAATGACTTGGGAAGTGCATTTAAATGTTCAGTTTCACTTCGTTCTTACTGGTAAATTCTAATAAACTGCAGTATCATTTGTGATGTACCATATCCATGTTTTTATAGTCATGAGCCCCAGTATCATGATGTATTGGAAAGAACTTAAAAGCATTTAATACTTCATGGAGTCACAACAATATTGTTTCTGTGTCTTTGCTCTGTGCTCTTTGCCTTGTTGCTCACCTACCTGTACGCGGTGCATAATGGATAAAACTGTCTATCATGAGTCATAAAACAAGTACAATGAGTTGGTAAATATTTGGTTGTTCAGATTTGCCTCTGCTAGCATCTCTTACCAAACTGTGTGTTGTGTTCACAGGAATCACCCAAGGTTTCAGACCTGAACCCCAATGCGAAAGCATGGGCCAACCACATGTTTAGCCTGGACCCCAGCGGGAGCGCCGACACCACAACTGCTGCCCTGCAGCCATGGAAGGAGGGCTGCGATAGTTCAGCCGACCCCGGACCAGAAGGTCAGCCAACCGTTTCACCACAGTGCTAAATTTGTTAAACACTTCTATACTTAGTGTCTGATTGTTGGCTGTTGTAGCAAATTCAAATAAATATAACTCGGATCCATTTGCCAATAAGGCCCTATTAAGACATTAAGACATGCTGTAGTTCCTTTATAGCCCAACATTAGCCTCCTTTAGCTTAGCGGTGGTGAAATGAAGTCATGTGACCGTGCTGTAGTTCCTTTATAGCCCAACATTAGCCGCCTTTAGCTTAGCGGTGGAGACGTGAAGTCATGTGACCGTGCTGTAGTTCCTTTATAGCCAAACATTAGCCTCCTTTAGCTTAGCGGTGGTAACGTGAAGTCATGTGACCGTGCTGTAGTTCCTTTATAGCCCAACATTAGCCTCCTTTAGCTTAGCGGTGGTGACGTGAAGTCATGTGACCGTGCTGTAGTTCCTTTATAGCCCAACATTAGCCTCCTTTAGCTTAGTGGTGGTGACGTGAAGTCATGTGACCGTGCTGTAGTTCCTTTATAGCCCAACATTAGCCTCCTTTAGCTTAGCGGTGGTGACGTGAAGTCATGTGACCGTGCTGTAGTTCCTTTATAGCCCAACATTAGCCGCCTTTAGCTTAGCGGTGGTGAGATGAAGTCATGTGACCGTGCTGTAGTTCCTTTATAGCCAAACATTAGCCTCCTTTAGCTTAGCGGTGGTGAGATGAAGTCATGTGACCGTGCTGTAGTTCCTTTATAGCCCAACATTAGCCGCCTTTAGCTTAGCGGTGGTGACGTGAAGTCATGTGACCGTGCTGTAGTTCCTTTATAGCCCAACATTAGCCTCCTTTAGCTTAGCGGTGGTGACGTGAAGTCATGTGACCGTGCTGTAGTTCCTTTATAGCCCAACATTAGCCTCCTTTAGCTTAGCGGTGGTGACGTGAAGTCATGTGACCGTGCTGTAGTTCCTTTATAGCCCAACATTAGCCTCCTTTAGCTTAGCGGTGGTGACGTGAAGTCATGTGACCGTGCTGTAGTTCCTTTATAGCCCAACATTAGCCGCCTTTAGCTTAGCGGTGGTGAGATGAAGTCATGTGACCGTGCTGTAGTGCCTTTATAGCCAAACATTAGCCGCCTTTAGCTTAGCGGTGGTGACGTGAAGTCATGTGACCGTGCTGTAGTTCCTTTATAGCCCAACATTAGCCTCCTTTAGCTTAGTGGTGGTGACGTGAAGTCATGTGACCGTGCTGTAGTTCCTTTATAGCCCAACATTAGCCACCTTTAGCTTAGCGGTGGTGAGATGAAGTCATGTGACCGTGCTGTAGTTCCTTTATAGCCCAACATTAGCTTTTTACTTCAAAAATCATAAAGTTTGGTAGGTTTTCTGCAATAATGGAGAAATGTCATTGGCTTATTGATGAGGTAGCCCTTGTGGTGCCAACTTCCTGTTCAGCCTACATAAATACTTCATCCTGCACCACAGCTTGTGTTAACCACACACCTTATTTCAGGTTTCTAACCAAAAAAAACACATTTCACTTTGAGGCGAGCAAACAGGAAGCTCTAATTTGCGGAGTCATGCTATATTAACAATAAATATCCCAACAGCAAACTGTACTATTGCCTTGATAAAAATACATTTAGGTTCTTCTCACAAACCCCCTCTATCTTACTTTCCATCCCGTCTTTGTCCAGTCTTGTCAGCGCTCTTGTCGTGCCGAAACGCCTCCTAAATCATTCATACTCAATTTAGCACGAGCCGTGAATATTCCCACCACAGTCACCGTTCCCTTCCTCACAAACGAGCGATATCACTCAGTATAATGTTCCCGGCCAAGTATAGCCAGCGCAGAGGCAACAGGGATGTGGTGGCGAAACGAAGATTATTGATTAGTCTGCGTTGGACTCTAATTGACGTCCCCGGCCCGTTTCATTTCCGACATCTGCGAGGACATTTATAGGAAACTCTGTTGCATAAGACTGGAGATTAAATATAGTCATGAAGTGGCACTTTCCCAACTCTACAGACTTTCCTTTTAATATTAAGGAAGGAAAACTTATTGTATTCAAAACTAAGAGATGCTGGTTCCTCTTCCTTAACCACTTTAAATCACTATAGCTGTTTCAATAGGAAATACCGGAGTTTTATTTGTGTGTTTTAGTCAGTGTTCTGAGATCTGTATGCTTTAATTCATATATTTGGAAGGTACCCAACATTTTCTTTTGACCTTAATGCTAGTTTTCTGTTCTTTGGAAAGTCCCACTGATTTTACTCAAAGTTTCGTGGTCCATTGAGATGTCTTCTTACATCTTAATAAGAATCAAAATGAGGAATTCCGAGGGAATTGGGTTTCTTTTACACGATTATTAGAAGTTAAGCTAAGGGTCTGAAATAAAGATATTTAAATAAATACAAGAAATTAGTTTATCCAATATTTATATTAACCCAAGTTAAAAAAACAATGAAATCAAATCAAATATTTGTTAAGTTAAAATATATTTAATAAAAGGTAACAAATCAAATTAATATTCTTTATAAATATAGGAGGTTAAACTAAGAGGAAACAAATCTAAAATAACATTTAAAATATTTATTGAAACATAAAAAGTTAACCCAAGAATGTGCCAAAAGGACACGACTAAATAAAATATCTAACCCTAAACAGACGTTAAACTAAGTATAGATTAATGTGTGTAAACATAAGGGTTGGCCTCCTGACGTCCTCCCCTTGTTTTTCTCCCAGGCTATGAAGCCAGTGAAGACAAGGCTTTCAAGGAGCCCCTCCTAACGGACCCCGATGAGCCCCCTCCGGTGCCAGTGATGCTGGCCGAGCCGGCCCCCGCGGCCCCCGTCAGCCTGGACAGCTCCGAGCCGCCGGCGTTCACAGAGTTCCCCGAGCCCGGGCAACAAGGGCACACAGGTGGGCTGGTTAGTGATTGGCTGTTTGTCCGAGCAGGCAGAGGGCTGGTCGGTGAGGGTAACCCACGAGTCTGTAAGGCCTGGACGCTATTGGTCAATCCATCGAGCCATGGTCAAATACACTTTAATGGGAAAATGAGAGAAAATACAATTTATTTCCTGCTTTTTCTTTTGTTTTATATTAAAGTGAATATTTTGGAGTTTTTGACTGAAAAAGTTAAAACCAATTGGATAGATTTACATTCAAACACACACACGTTCTTAATTCTGCCTCTGGGAGAACAGTGAAATAAAGCACAGTTTCTGAGCCGTTAATCTCCTGATAAATGATGCTTTAGTTTCTCAGTGATTGTGATGACATTTCTGATCCTAAAGCAGCATTATTTATTGACAGGAGACGTTCGGTTAACAGCAATTTGTTCTTTTCATGTTTTATTTATCGCAGCTTTACAGTTTAATTAGCCAGTGTCACTATCTGTGCCGAGATGTTGTTCTACCTGCTGAAGAAAGCGCTAGCACTAAGATCCATATTATACATGTCTCTCAGCTGCTGTTGGTTCCAGTTATTCCACTAAAACAGCCACGTTTGGTCCCAGGGTCAGGAGTAAGTTAAACTGCTGTTCATTAACCAACATGTTTCCCTTTGTGTGTGAGCAGGAAGTGATCCTCAGCCGGAGAGTCCTCAGGAGGGTCTGAGGGATCACCTGAAGAAGACTCTGGAGTTCTGTCTCTCCAGGTGAGTCTACCTCGAGCCGTTTTACTGAATAATGAGGGGCTGGCTCTCCTTTTTGTCATAAACTTCTGTTGTTTGGATTCATTGTTTGAAACGAGTCGTACTGATCTCAGCATGGTCACTATAAGGTCTTTTAAAACTCTGGAAATGAAGGAGGCTTTCCCCTCACAATGTGACAAAGGGAGAGAGGATACAAATGAGCTGCTGAAACGCAAATTGTGCAGGAATTCCTCTAATGGCCCGACAAGCTAAGAAATCTCAGACCTCATCCATCGTCTTTCCCCGCTGCTGTTTTACGCTTGTTAATGGAAGAAAGGCACAAATGGAACCATAGTAAGAAGAATGGCCGCTCTTAAGTGACCGTTAAAGTCCAGAGCAGAGAGGGTTGTGTGTGGATGCACAGGACGATAAAGCTTTTGCATCCTTGAGTCTTGAAGTCATAATTAAAGCAGCAAAGTAAGGACCGGCTGCACAGGGTTCTGTCTGATTTAACCCCCTTTTTCCTCTCCTCTGTCTCTCAGGGAGAATCTGGCCAGTGACATGTACCTCATCTCTCAGATGGACAGCGACCAATACGTGCCAATCGTGACGGTGGCCAACCTGGACCACGTCAAGAAGCTCAGCACCGACGTGGAGCTGATCGTGGACATTCTGCGATGTGAGTCAAACGATTTTATAATCCTGGGAGTGAAGCAGGAGTTAAAGGATGCTTGTTCACCTGCTTATGAAGCTGTCTGGTGATTTCCCAGGAGAGGCTGTTAAACCCTTACCTGCTTGTGTTTGATTTACACACAAACTTAATTTACAGTTTATGGATGCACTCTTATTTACGGCTCAGTGTCAAGACTTAACGCCTGGAATTGAGGTAAGATGAAGCTGCTGTTAGGCCTCTATTAATGTTTAAAGTTTCCCTGACTTTTAGATTTAGATGTAGTTTATTGATCCCTAATTGGGAAATTGTCTTGTTGCAGCAGCATGTTCACAAGGCCTTGCAAATTAGTTTAAAATACAATAACATTTTAAATAAACTGTAAATATCAGTCAAAGAAATAATATAAATAATATAAATAATATAAAAATACAGAATAAGTTAGAATTCAGTGTTTTAGACTAACGTACTATAAACAATAATATATCAGTATTTATAAAAACATACGATATTAAATGTGCAAAGTAGTGGCAGGTTTTTAAATTCAAGATATAAATGCAATGGAGTAAAGTGTGCCAATTGTTCAGGGTCATTAAGACAAAGGATTATGATCTATCGCAACAGAAATGCATAATGAAATGACCTTTAAGTGCTTTAAAAACTGTCTAAGAATAAGGGAAATAAAATAGAATTATACGAGTATAAAAGAATAAATATACAGTGGGGCAAAAAAGTATTTAGTCAGCCACCAATTGTGCAAGTTCTCCCATTTAAAAAGATGAGAGAGGCCTGTAATTTTCATCATAGGTATACCTCAACTATGAGAGACAGAATGGGGGAAACAATCCAGGAAATCACATTGTAGGATTTTTAATGAATTAATTGTAAATTCCTCGGTAAAATAAGTATTTGGTCACCTACAAACAAGCAAGATTTCTGGCTCTCACAGACCTGTAACTTCTTCTTTAAGAGGCTCCTCTGTCCTCCACTCGTTACCTGTATTAATGGCACCTTTTTGAACTCGTTATCAGTATAAAAGACACCTGTCCACAACCTCAAACAGTCATACTCCAAACTCCACTATGGCCAAGACCAAAGAGCTGTCAAAGGAGACCAGACACAAAATTGTAGACCTGCACCAGGCTGGGAAAACTGAATCTGCAATAGGTAAGCAGCTTGGTGTGAAGAAATCAACTGTGGGAGCAATTATTAGAAAATGGAAGACATACAAGACCACTGCTAATCTCCCTCCATCTGGGGCTCCACGCAAGATCTCACCCCGTGGGGTCAAAATGATCACAAGAACGGTGAGCAAAAATCCCAGAACCAGACGGGGGGACCTAGTGAATGACCTGCAGAGAGCTGGGACCAAAGTAACAGAGGCTACCATCAGTAACACACTACGCCGCCAGGGACTTAAATCCTGCAGTTCCAGACGTGTCCCCCTGCTTAAGCCAGTACATGTCCAGGCCCGTCTGAAGTTTGCTAGAGGGCATTTGGATGATCCAGAAGAGGATTGGGAGAATGTCATATGGTCAGATGAAACCAAAATAGAACTTTTTGGTAAAAACTCAACTCGTCGTGTTTGGAGGAGAAAGAATGCAGAGTTGCATCCAAAGAACACCATACCTACTGTGAAGCATGGGGGTGGAAACATCATGCTTTGGGGCTGTTTTTCTGCAAAGGGACCAGGACGACTGATCCGTGTAAAGGAAAGAATGAATGGGGCCATGTATCGTGAGATTTTGAGTGAAAACCTGCTTCCATCAGCAAGGGCACTGAAGATGAAGCGTGGCTGGGTCTTTCAGCATGACAATGATCCCAAACACACCGCCAGGGCAACGAAGGAGTGGCTTCGTAAGAAGCATTTCAAGGTCCTGGAGTGGCCTAGCCAGTCTCCAGATCTCAACCCCATAGAAAATCTTTGGAGGGAGTTGAAAGTCCGTGTTGCCCAGCGACAGCCCCAAAACATCACTGCTTTAGAGGAGATCTGCATGGAGGAATGGGCCAAAATACCAGCAACAGTGTGGAAACCTTGTGAAGACTTACAGAAAACGTTTGACCTCTGTCATTGCCAACAAAGGGTATATAACAAAGTATTGAGATGAACTTTTGTTATTGACCAAATACTTATTTTCCACAATAATTTGAAAGTAAATTCTTTAAAAATCCTACAATGTGATTTTCTGGATCATAGTTGAGGTATACCTATGACAAAAATTACAGGCCTCTCTCATCTTTTTAAATGGGAGAACTTGTACAATTGGTGGCTGACTAAATACTTTTTTGCCCCACTGTAGATATTCATAGCACAATAGAGATAGCACAATAGTGATAGCACAATATGCACAATCCATTAAGGTTTACGATGGGGAAACAGAGAAATATGGATTTAATATAAAGAACTACAAAGCTGTGAGTTCCCTGCTTGTCAGAGGCGATGCATTCAGCTTCCCTCTCACTAAAAAATGTGCTATATCATAAAGGAAGAGTCTGGATTTTAGGGGTAAATGTGTTGATTTCTCTTAGAAAATTGAGTGCACATTTGTTAATGCTTTAATTCCGATTTGCAGCGCTGCCATTGGTCCAAGTGGACGAGAAGGGGGAGAAGGTGCGGCCCAATCAGAACCGCTGCATCGTGATCCTCCGGGAGGTTCCTGAGAGCACGCCTATAGAGGTCAGCACTTTATTCAAATTATGCAAAATGATCTTATTTATAGACGTTTTGATTTGCTTCTCTGAGCATTTATCCATTGTATTTAATTCATAAACACTTTTCCCGACTCCCCTCGTGTCCTAAATACGAACATTGCTTCTGAACATTGCAGGCAGGGCTTGGGGATTATTAAATATGATCATTTAACGTCTTTTATTGTGAAATCACTCAGTAAGACATCTTGATACACACAACACATCATCCAAATGATTGATCACACACACACACACACATTAACTGTTAATTGTTATACATCATTTCTTTCTGTCGTCAGCAGCTCAGACACCTTGAACACATCATATTTAAACCGTCTTGTGTATCATTTATGGCCCGATAGCACGTCAAACAGAATAGATATTTAGAGTGTAATTCCTCTTTTCACCACATGGCGGCAGTGAGCCGATGGTATTTGCCCTGACCTTTTCTGTGAAAGACCTGTGTTGTTGTTTTGGTATTTCCTGGTTTCTTTTCTTTTGGGTGGATCCGGTAAAACCCGGAGTGGACTGTTGACCCCCGGGACTTATTCATGTTATCAAATCTGGCCCGAAAAGTTTGGACACCCCAGTTGTATGCAAATCCCTGAGCAGCTACAATGAACTACATGCTGGTGTTCATTCACCAGGCGTACTGAGTTTTTGGGTTGTGCATTTTTTTGTTTTCGCACCAAACAAGTGTGTATTCTTTAAATAGAAATGGGTTCAGAGTCAGAATACCTTTATTCCTCCCACAGTTTACATTCTTACAGCAGCATCTTTCATTTTGCACAAGTATTACTATTTCCTTATTTTGCCTTAGGTCCTCTTTATAATATGGTGCATAGTTGGAGCAGCTCGGATCATATGCTTTCACACAGAAGGAGGATAATTAATAGGATGTAGTTTGTTTACTCAACAGCTGATTTGGGTCAAACTGTACGACTCAGTTCTTTAATTGTTTTGGTTCAGCCTTAATGTTACCCTCTTGGGAAAGGTTCTCAAAGTGAGTCATTATGAAACTCACTGCAGGCTCTAACCTCGTCTCCTGTTCTGATCTGCAGGAAGTCGAGGCTCTTTTTAAAGGAGACCACTTACCCAAGTTCATCAACTGTGAATTTGCCTACAACGACAACTGGTTCATCACCTTCGAATCCGAAGCAGACGCTCAGCAGGTAACCGACAGCATGATGTATCTAATGATTTACTCATTAATTCACCCACACTTCTCCTTCTCCTTCTCCTTCTCCTTCTTCTTGTTCTTGTTCTTGTTCTTGTTCTTGTTCTTCTTCTTCTTCTTCTTCTTGTTCTTCTTCTTGTTCTTCTTCTTCTTCTTCTTCTTCTTCTTCTTCTTCTTCTTCTTCTTCTTCTTCTTGTTCTTCTTCTTCTTCTTGTTCTTCTCCCTCTTTTCAGATTCTTCCGCTTCTTGTTGCTGTTTTTCTTCTTCTTCTCCTGCTTCTTGTTTTTGTTGTTCTGCTTCTTCTCTAGCTGCTGCACTGCTCCTTTTTTCCTAACCTTTTACAGGTGGTTGTACATTCAGTAATAAGATACTAAAACGATTCTTCAAGGGGAAAGTTGTTTGTGTTTCTGGTGGCATTTAAATGTGCTGGTTACTCACACTGTTCTCTTTCTCCTAATGAAGGCATATCAGTATCTCCGTGAGGAGGTGAAGACCTTCCAAGGGAAGCCTATTAAGGTGAGTTGTTTATTGTTTAGTGCAATTAAAAGACACACAAAGATAAACGGTGGAGGAGGCGGCAGAAACTCCACCTAAATATGCTTTACTCCTACTGGCAAATGCATCTCTCGTCCCTGACTCTCCCCCCCAGGCGAGGATAAAGGCGAAGGCAATAGCTATCAACACTTTCATGCCAAAGAACGGTTACCGGCCGGTGGAGGTGAACCCGTATGCTCAGCAGCAGCAGGTGCAGCAGCAGCAGCAGCAACAACAACAACAACAGCAGCAGCAGCAGCGCTACACGTCCTACTACATCCCCCCGGTGTACAGCCCCCAGCAGCAGTTTCCCCTCTACAGCCTCATCACGCCGCAGGCCTGGTCCACCCCGCACAGCTTCATCGACCCCACGCTGGTGAGGGGCCACACGCTCTGATACTGTTTATTATGAGTGTTGTTGTTTATATATTTTAATCGGCATGCCTTTTAATACATTTATTTAGTATGATAATGAAATCTTAGGGTGATTTTTAAAACATCCGTACAAGGTCTACAGATGACAAATACCCTCCTTTTTCCTGATAAATAAAGTCACTAAAGGAGAAATAAAACTAGCACATGTTTATCCAAAGATGGTAGATGTTTGTAGTCATTGAATTTAAGAAGTGGTATTAAATCAGACGTGTTTTTTGGTTAAAATGAACTACATGTATTCCCTTTTCATTGCACATTCTTACTTTCTACCCACTGTCTGTCTACACACATGTATTTTTAATTTAATAAGTGTAATGGAGCGTCTGCTTTTCTGGAATAAATAAAGTAATTTTATTCCTTTTTAAACAAAGTTGAAATATAACTGGTGACTTTTCTTTCCTTTTTTCCATTTGACTTCCTGTCGTGTTTTCCAGGTTGCACCATTTCACAACAGCCAGTTCATCAATGGGTTCACCACATCACACGGGTTCAAACCGACGACGTCTCCGCTCACCGTCAGACACTACTCTCCCCGGAACAGGTCGGTGCTCTGACATCAACAACAAACCTCATGAATAATGCAGATTATTGTTTTCCCTCTCGTTGACCGGCGTGTTCCCGCCTCCCTCAGGAATCACAGTAAACCTCACTTGAGGCCGACCCTCCCGACGGCTGACCGCAGCGCCGGGCTTCTGGACAACCCGGGATTATTTCCCAGCTTCCCAAGCGAGCGGCTGAACGGGGTCCGCAGCAGCCCGCCCACACGCCTCCCCGCCAGCCAGCCCAGAACCCGGTTACCCTCCACCACCACCACCTTCCCCCGCCGGGACACCGCCGGCACCGGGAGGGTGACGGAGCCCACGACCCCCGACTACTCCGTGGGTATCGGGAGAGGAAGGTATGATCCTGAACCAGAGCCAGAGTACTTTGTCCCTGTAATGTATATATGTTTCTGACAGTCTCACTGCATTTTCTGTGTTTAAAAAAAAGGATATTAATATTTGCACATTTTATTTAACATTTAGGAAATCTCGTTTCAAATCAGGAGCTAAATCTGGATGTGTTGACGTGTAATTGCTCGTCAAAACATCCAAATGATTTATGAAGAAACCAGTGTTTAGATATACAGTTTCACCCGGTAGATAAAGAACTATTTGTAAGTTTCATTTAACAGAAGCTGCGGACTAAAACCGTCAAGCCTTTAAATCTATATTTATCCAACTGTAAAATGCACGTCACACTGTTTTGCAAAATGCTTTAATCCCTACCAGCTTTACACGTCTGCATGTTTCCTTAGCCCAACAGTGCAGAAAACACAGGTAATTATTACTGTAAGGGAGCTGTGAACCTTTTTTGGTTTCTGACCCCAAAACAAATGTTTTTAGATGTATTTTTATTTGTTTTAAACTGAGCAAAATCTCCCCAACAAATCTGTTAAAATGTGTGGAAGTTGAAGTCTTAAAAACCAATGAATTACTTAATTTAGAAAAAGCAACGTACAGACATAATGCGCCAAAGTAATCTGCTTAGCAACACCTTCCCCAGGCGCTTCCAGATCATTTCATGGTGGGAGTTGGAAATAAAATAGGAGGAAGCTGGGCAGACAATGGTCTGCTGCTCGTCTCAAACACCAGAGGAGATTACATCCTCTTTAACGTGGTGCAGTTTAGCTTTATTTTCCCCATGGTGCACGGTGACGTCAGTGATTTTAGACGGACTGGATGTTTGTGAAGTGTTCTCGTTCTTAAAGGAAAAATGTTTCTACTTCTAGGAAAAAGAGGGACGAAAAGTTTACAGTGAGTACCTTTTCTTCATTTATAAAAGCTTTGGTTTGAATGTAGCTCCACGTAGAGACTAGTGGAACGGGCTGCCATGCATCCTGTAATGAAATGGTAGTTTTACTGTCAGTCTGAATGAGCCCCCCCCTCCTGTGAAGTTTCTGACTGTGTTTGTTGCCGTCGTGTAGAGAGTGACGCCTCAGTCGCCGCCTCCCCCTCCCAAACCCCCGTCCCCGAGCTTCGAGCTGGGTCTCTCCAGCTTCCCCCCCCTCCCCGGAGCAGCCGGTCAGCTGAAGACGGCCGACGAAGTGTTCGACAACCGGCTGGCCAGCAGCGTCGTCATCGGGAACACAAAGGAGCGGGTGAGGACTGGACTGCATCCCTCTCTGTGCTTTTCTGTGTTTGAGTTTCTGCAGAGGGAGTCGCTTTAAATACGGCTAGGTCAGGTATCATGTAATTAAGCAAAAGTACATTTACTTACTCCACAAATACACCTCAAACTAATTGGAAAATAGCAAAGCTTTAACTCGTCTTCCTCCGAGTTTCCCACAATGTTTATCTAACAGAAATGAACTCATCCTTTTATTTTATAAGATATAATAGTGCACTTTTTTAGCTTTAGTTGCAATTCATTGTGGCAAAAGACACGTCTCTATTAGCACGCATTTAAACCCTCATCTAGGTAACGCATCAGGATGCTTCCTCATCCATCAATTCATTCAGGATGGATCAGAGATCTTCTGATGATTGCACATGATATTTTCATCCTGAATTGCTACACACACATAGATAATGAGAAAATGACCAAAGATGAAACCGTTAAGGGTTCCAAGCTGCACCACAAAGAGCGTGGAGTTATCAAACATTAACTTTCCTTCAATATTTCTCTAGTATTTAGCTGATGCTTTTATCCAAAGCAACCTACAACCAGTGCAATAAACCATGAAGATACAGCAACAAACATGCAGGTACATTAGCCTAAAACCAGTTAGACGTGCTGGTGCCTGGTTCTCAGTTCCATCTAACTCTCTCAGGTTGTTGTTAGTAAATGCTTTATTCATCTGGCTGTGCTCCACGTTAACCTCCGGTGTGTTTCTGCAGAATGTCAGTGCAGACTCCAGCTCTGCTGCAGTTCTGTCTCCAGCCGGCCCCAAAGAGCCTCTCCGGTCCTCCTCCTCTCCGATGCCCTCGAGCTTCCAGCCCTCGCCGACGCCCCCGACCCCGACCCCGGCCCCTGCCCCGGCCTCGGCTCAGACCCTGACCCCCGCCGCCGCCGCCGGGCCGCCACTAAGCCCCGCCCCCTCCCTCCCTGCAGCGTAAGAACACATGGCTCTGAATCTGAACCGTAGCGCAGGGGCTGTCAGTAGATCACTGTGCACTTTACTGAGTGGGCTCAAAGTGGAACAGTTAGGTTAGTTTACAGAGAAGTAAATGCATATTATGTGTATTAACTTCAAGAGGAAATGGGACATGAAGGACATCATGTATGTTAAATATGTTAAGTCTGCATACAACAGGTAGAAGCCAACAGCTTAGTAGTGGATGATATTAAAGGACACACTTGAAATACAATGAATAGGGCAGAAGAGACCGGTGAGGTTTGGATTATACATGTGAATCTGTTTTCTTCTGTATTTTCTCAAAGTTTAATTACAGTAAACCTTATTAATTGTGCTTTTAAGGACTTTATTTCCATATAAAATATAGAAAACAAAGCATCTGGCTCGTTGTTTTAAAGATACTCAAAGAACCTTTACATAAAAAGGTGACTGGCTGAGTTCCTGTGTTTCTTTACCTTTTTTTTTAAACGGCTCTTCTTCCTCGATTGTTTTCTTCCAGGGAGGTGAAGGTGACGGAGGTGAAAGCGAAGGAGGTGCAGCTCTCCGTGGAGCGAGTCCCCGGCACGCTGTCCACTGCAAGCAAATCGGTGCAAGTCAACGGTGCTGCCACAGTGAGTATCGATTCCTACTCTACCCCTTTTTTTAAATTTCCCTTCACTCCCTTTTCAACGCCCAGACAAATCGATCTCAGCTCAGACAAACCCTCTGAATTAATCTTAGCTTAATTCTGCCGTATTGATTCTGATTAAATCCTCCGCTGCAGGTAAAAACAAAAAGTTTCTAAAAAGGTATCCGTCGAAAAAGGAAAGTTTTTCTGATCATTTCCAATGGATTGCACCCCCCACTCCTCCCTGAAGAAGTGCTTCGGTTAGGAGAAAGAAACCTCTGCTTCAGTTCCAGGAAATTCCCCTCGGCTTTAGGTTTTAGCGCTGCAGTAAAACTCAAAGAGCTGAAACCTGCAGCTGAGGAAACGGGAAGATAGGAGACTGCAGCTGTGTGTGGGAGGGAACTGAAACCCCCTAAGGGCCTTTGAGACGAGGTGGATATAATGTGAGGTACAGCACATTCAGACACCCTCGATGCACCAAATGTCTCAGTTTGAGCCGGTAATGACTAACTGTCATTGAAAAGGTATTTAGAACATAAGTGAAGCAACAGCTGCCGGGTTTTTAGTCTGGTGGTTATGGGTTCAAATAAATCCAACACTTTGATTTTCAAGCTAAATGAGTTTTTTTAGGTCATTAATTTTCTAATTTCTTGACCAAACATGTCTGTGTAGTCAGATGTTATCCGAAAACAAAGTATTGAAATGGTTAATATTCTACTTTAATACTTAAGCTTCTTTGTCCTGATTTATACCTACATTTTATTCCTTCAGTTACACTTTCTGTGCAAGAATTGATCTATTTTCTGAGATTTCTATCATTAAACAAAACGACGAGTCATGGTTTTTACGTCTTCTCATTCCCAATGCCAATCAATCAATACCAAATAATCCTGAGCCTGAAGCTGCCTCCAAATGAAAAGCATTTTTTATTACAAAACAATGATTAATCACAACAAGGCGCTCGGTGTCATCGGAGTACTCCCTGACTCTCCTCTCGTTGTCTCCCCTCGTGTCTCCCCTGCAGGAGTTGAGGAAGCCGTCCTACGCTGAGATCTGCCAGCGGGCGAAGGACCTGTCGTCGCAGCAGCAGACCCCCAAGGAAGCCAAGCCAGCCTGCGCTGCCCCCGCAGGCGAGGAGAGGAAGTGCCCCGACGCCGCCACCCCTGCAGGGGAGGCCAAAACCAGAGAGACATACCCCACTTCCTCCTCCTCTTCTCTCCTCCAAACCACTCGCCTCGGGCAGACCCCCGAGGGAGGCCCGGAGGCCGGCCGGACGCTGGGCCTCCCCGCCCCCTCACACCGGGAAAACCCCCAGCAGAGATCCCCACCACACCCCGCCCAAATCCCCGCAGTAGGGTAGATCTAAAAAAGGAAATATAAGTCAGGGCTACTCGACGCTTATCTCCCAGAATCAGCTGTCACACACACGGATAGGGGACGCCTTCTCTTCTGGATCAGGGCTTGCAGACGAAACGCACTTTACCGTGCACGTAGAGCACCATCCTTTTTATTCTATTTATTTGCTTTTTTTATTTCAGTTTTATTTCCTTCCTTCTTTTTGTGGTTGTGTCCGCCTATACCCGGGCACAGACGGCACGGAAACACGTCTTTCATTCTGTCCAAAAAGGCCTTGTGGGATTAAATATTCAAGTCTTGTGCGCAAAGAAAGCAGCAGGGCATTGTGGGAAGTTTGCCGCCCCACCCCCCCCCCCCCCTGTGGATGATGGGAGAGAGTGATTAGAGTGAGGGGTTTGTTTGCATGTGGAGTGGCACTGTTGTGCAACTTTATGTAGCTTAATTATGGGTCATAATGAGCAGTTCTTTATCACATACTCACATCCGTATGCAAGACTTAAATCACAAGACTTTTTTCCGCCTGAAACTGGATTTTTTTTGCAGAAATATTAACACAAGATAGTTTTCCTCCAACTTTCTCTGTGAACTATCGGTACAGTCGCTCGCTGGGTGTCGCACTCTTCCTCGGATCCTTTTCCTCTGTAAAGAATCACCTCCATCTGCTGTGTTTTTACTGTTTGCTAACACTGCTAACTACCTAGCTGTACCGCGTAGCTTGTATCTAAACGGCCGTGACGTGATATCAGTGCTGTTTCTTGTTTTGTTTTTAAGCGTCAGACAAGAAGGGCATGTGGATATCTGCAACCAAGCTTAAATATATGAATTAGGCATTGGGGCAAATTGGCTGAGAGGTGTCTGTCGAACAGATGTGTGTGTGAAGATTTATTCCTGGCATTGCATTTTTTTAGGGAAAAACCTGAGCAAGCTTTATCGACTGCTCCTCTAAGTTCCTATTTGAAACTGTGGAATCAGGCACATACTGTCAAAGGAGAAAGGCAGGGCTGACACATTTAAAGTCCAGCTGTGAGGATTAAACAGTTCCGGAGGTGAGGAAACACTTAGGACGAAGGAGATTGGTTATTGATTGATAAACATGACAGAAAGTGGGTTTCCTGCTGGAGCAGTGGGAGCCTCCTCGTGTTTTCCTCTAGGTATGGTGCTAGACGTCGAATCCTGGAACCTGTTACAGCAGCTCATCTGATATTGTGTGTACAAAATACTTGATTTAAATACATCGGCAGAACTTTAATTGCACTGTTTTTTTCCTCAGACCTGCAGGCAAATGCATTATTATTATTATTATTATTATTATTAGACAAGTGACGAGAAAAAGGGAACGGATCCTGAACGTCAAGGGAAGAGAAATCAAACGAACCCCCTTCTTCTCTGTGGACGCCTTGTTTTTGTTTGTGTTGTTGTGCCTTGTGGACGCCTGTTGAACACTGTGGTGAAGGAGGGGCGGTGTCACACGACATTGATCTCGCTTTATATAGATGATCTTTTCAGCTGAAGGAGTTCATGCAGTGGCTTTGGCTCATCGGTAAGGATTTTAATTGCTTGTAAAAAATAAGGTAAGCGAGTAGAATGTTTTGCATATAAAGGAAGGTAAATGATGAGGTTTCTTTTTGGGGAATGTAGTTTGCCAGGTTGGAGTGTGAAAGGGATTTAGTTGGGAGTCCCATCGGGGGTCGTGTGAGACGGTGTTGAACCAAACTTTAAACATTTTGGAGAACAGGAAAGAGCAGGTGGGTTTTACAGCAGGGAAACCAGTCGTGTGAAATGTCATCCTCGGGAGGGGGGGGGTGGTTTTCTCCTGTCTTCCTCACCGTCGAGTCTTCACCGCTCGTTTGGGTTTCTGTCGGCATGCTCCCTCGTCTTCTATTTTCAAGTTTGCATACTTTTGATTTATCCTGAGTTGTCTTCAAAAAAAAAAAAAAATGTTGGAGGAGATTAACTGAAGCTCTCCTCACAGCTTCACTCTGGGGGGGGAGTTGGATTTAAAGCAGAAACGTGAAGAAAAACTCACCTTAAGCTTGCAGGATGTGCAACCACATACATTAAAGCGCAATGGGACTTAATGGAGCAGAGTTTAGGATGGTTTCGAAGCTGGTGGAGTATTTCTAACCCTCTGCGGAGTGAAGCAGCAAGGATTCAGAAGTAGGGAGGAAACTTGTGTTGGATCGAAGCTTTGGTTGGGAGCTCTGTCTACTGTAGCAGCCACTTTGGCAGAAAACCAACCAGGTCTTGGATGTTTTACTGTAGTCTAAACATGAAGTTGGCTGGCAAACGAGTGTTGAATTGACAAACTGCAATTATGAGACGTTAAATGTGTGCTTTTGGATGGGGTTTCCTCCCTGATATTCGCTCGAGTGCTTGATTTAATCTCTCCTTAAGTTATCTCAGATGCAAAACAACCATTAAAAGAAAACACTGTACTATACACGATATCTGTTTTTTGGGGGAAACACAAACACCACGCGAGACCTCGCATGTCTCGCTAAAGTCTTCCTGCAACAAGAAGCATTCTGGGTAATCCCACTAAGAGAAAACAGCCCATCTGAGGAGGGCAACAAAAAAAAAGCCTGCTCATAGCTGCTTTTGATTTGGACGTACAGTTCTTGAGTTTGCTAAAAAAAATATATTTTTGGGATTTTCTTTTTCTGTTTGAAGGACTGAGAGACACTTTGGATGAGTAGAATGTTTTATTTTATTTTCTCATCAGTGGAAATGGTTAAAAAGAGATGAAAATGCACCATATCCACTTATTTATAAACCAATGCTGTTTATTCCATGAGAAATATCGTTACGTTTTTGGTTTAGGGAGAAGAAATAGGGATGCGTTGAGATCTCTGTACAAAAAAAGGAAGTGTCCATCCAGTGTTTGAGAAACTTGAATTTTATTTAAACTTGAAAAATGACTTTGCCTTAACTTTTATACAAGACAAGCATAGAGTTTATTTCTTTTCACACAAAAAAATCCCCCAAATGTTAACGAAGCGTGACATGTGGAACACATTTAGACGTCACAGGTCTCACTGAGAGAGAGAGAGAGAGAGAGAGAGAGTACAAATCTAGCAGCGTTTCCCTTTATTTTTAACCTTTTTTGTTTTGTCAAATGTACGAAAAAGAGTCTTTGTTTTCTTGTAGGTTGATTTGTTTTTTTTCGAGGGGGGAAAAACATAAACCTTGTAAATGCAAAACTAGTCAATACTGTATTAAATGTGTGCACTTTGAAGTGTGTGCTTTGCTTGTACAGTTGTAAATACTCAGAAAAATATAAGAGGTACCTTAAAAATGACTATAAAAATATATTGATCTCGTTGAACTATTAATGTCGCTATCGAGCTGGATGTAGGATATACACAAAACACCAACGTAATATTGTGCTTTTTTATTTTTAGTTTGGGTGTGCGGAGTTTCAATTCTGCTCCTCTGCAGGGTGGGCAGCTCGTCTGATTGTACATTTTTTTGTTGTCTTTCATTCCATTCTTTTTGTATGACCCCCCCTCCCTCCCTCCCTCCCTGCCTCCTCACTGTGCACTAATTGGAGAGCCTGTGGTACTGACAGCATTACTAATGAACCTTTCAAAGCTGCGTGTCCACCAACATCCTCTTTAAAAAAAAAAAAGAGCTCTGGCTTCATTTCCTTTCAGATGGAATGTTTTTGTTTTAAGCACAATAATCTAGAAGTTTGATTTACTGAAGAAAGAACATAAAAAGCACTACATGTCGGATTTTAGGCGTCACTGTGCAGCGAAGTATTCTTGACATCTTTAGGCTAAGGCTAGTATTAACAGGATCGTGACACTAATACTGAATATCTATGACTATGACACGCTCATACAACCGTTTATAATCAGACTGCACTGCGTCCACATGAGGTGGGCAGCATGACAATATCTATTAATACAATAGAGCTGGAGTTCTGCCTCTGCTAACATTGATTTTGTGGTTTTTCTGGTCATATTCGAAGATTAATGAGCATTAGGGGTTTGCTCAGTGAAGGAGTAGCTACAAATCGGGGGAAGAATAATAGTACAATCTGGTTCGGAGGGACAAAAGGATCAATTACCATTAGGGCGTGATGCGTTAGCCATGACAAAAACAGTTAGCTTAGCTTAGCACATAGGCAGAAAACAGTTAGCTTAGCTTAGCACAGTAAATAGACCAAAACTGTTAGCTTAGCACACATTTCAGGGTGAATATTTAGCCTGTCAAAATCTAACCGATTCAACTTGTTTACTCAATACAGAAAAACAGGAACTTACATTGAGCTTTTTTTCGACATGTTGAACAGCCAAGACAGATTTAGAATTGCTTGTAAGCAGATTGGACAGAACCATGCTAGCTGTTGCCATCTGCGGCCAGTGTTTATGCTAAGCTAGGCTAACTACATCCTGACTCATCTTTCAAATATCGGTATCCACCTCCAATTGAAATCTCACAGAGAAAGTAGATCAACTGTATAACAACTGTTCTTAAACCCAGATAAAACGCTAATCATTCTATGGGAGAAATTGGAGTTTCATTACCAAATTTTGGAATAATTTGTTGAACTATAGAAGTTATAATTCTTAAAATGTTTCCAAAAATGGATTAAAATCGGTAACTTTTGGCATAATTAGACCAGACTTTGTATGCATTATTAGCTGAGAGTCATGGGAGGTGTAGTTGTTGTAGGCTAGTGAATTTTAAGTTTAAATTGGCCGTTAAAATGTACAGTTGAAGTCTTCGGAAGTTGGACTAACCCAGGTTTACAGAAGATGGGTGGAGTCAAAGTGATGTAGCTATGCTTTATAGTTTTTGAATCAGATTGAGTCGCAAACACAACTCAGATTCGGGGAAATTGTTTGTGTGTCTTTACCGATTAAGTCTTTTTTGCTAACAAACTAAATACCTAATGTTGGTTCTGGTTGGTTTTCTCGGATAGCTGTTGCTTGTTTCTCTTAGAATATGGACCGAAACTTGTGTTAGCTTTGCAGACTGATAAGAGGAAAACACTCCTTGACAAAATCTGAAAGTTGTAGAAGTAAAACTGGAAGATTAGGGCAGAACTTTTTTGCTAAATCTAAGACGCTTCGGAGCTGGTTTAACGTTGGCTCGAGCTGCACCTCTAGCCACCTTTCTTTGTTTTTTTAAAGAGCGATGCCTGATGGACACGTCCCAGTTTTGTCTTCTGATTTAATTCACACGCTTCGATGCGACATGATGTAATGAACGATATCAAAATGAAGCACACTTCAAGCACATTTCTTTAGCTTGTAAAACGCTCGAGGTGGGAGCTTCCCGCCAAACGTGACGACAAACATTTGGACCTGTGGATTGTACATTTATGGTGACTCATTTCAGAAAGACACTTATTTTGGGAAAATAAAGTGAAATGTTGGAAGACTTTTTTTTTTGCCGTCACGTCAGGGATGGCTCAAGTTCCCGCCCGAGCGTCGACGGACGACAACATCCAGAAAGTCGTTGAAGTGTTTTTTTCCTTTATCTGTTTCCTGTTCCTCAGCTTCCTCTCCTGAGAAATAAATGTACAAATAATGTTCTGTTTTTGTTTTACGGGGGCGAGTTGGAGAGCTCGACTGGAATCACAGTTTTGTTTTTACACAGACCGACGTCTGATCGCATACAGATTGAGGTGTCTGTTTAGAAACCATTTGACCACATGTGGACTGCATTTTGTGGCAAAGAAAAACCAATAACTGTGCCATTATTCAACTGTTGTTTCTTTTGTCTGGGCAGTTTAACCTGTACATAGCTGAGCGCTTGCCATCTTTGGCTTTTTTTTAGTTTTTAGTTTTGTTCGTTCCTGAAAGTCCATCAAAGACTTCTCACATCTGGAGAAATGTGACACCGCTGACTGTAGGAGCAGATTCCCGTTGTATACCTCGGAACTTTTTTGAGACGTAAAATCACAGGTTTTACAAACTGGGAACTGTGAATGTGTGCATGTGTGGAATAAATAAATGTACCCACAGAAAGACCCAGACCCATGCAAAGGTGACTCTTGGTTGTACCCAAAGGGATGTCCACGAGTTCTGCACGATCTCCCGTTTCACCGGCATTAAAACAAACGCTCCTGGTGGCGGCGTTTCGAGGATTTCCTTTCCTCTTGTGGACTTCTTCTCGGAGCCTCATATCATTTCTCCTCCTTCCTTCCTGTTTGTCCGTTTTTTTGACAGTGCCATTTGTTTTTGTTTCCTCAAGGGTTGCATCTCAAATATAATATCTCGTAATGCGCACCATCGAGTGGTCTGTCTTTATCAACTCACTGTGGTTTAACTCATTAACACCATGCTAACGGCTGCGGGACAATCGATGATTTTGGACGAATAATTCTTTGCCTAACGACACCTTAAACAGACATGGAAACGGAGGTTGTGTTCAAGAGGGCTTCTTCATTTTTCTTCTGTTGAATTTCTTTGATTTTTTTGTTATATTTTTTGGGGTCTTTTCTTCCATCGAGACTGGAATCAAGCGTACATGTCAGCTATAGATAATTTAAGTTACTCTGTGTCATGATGTAAAACTGTCTAATTTGGAGAAAAAAATGTAGCTTACTGAAAAATAAAGATTTAGGCACTGTTGACGAGCCGCTGTCTTTTCTTTTTGGAAGCAACTTTGCCTCCCTAGTTTCGTAAAATAATGTGTTTCTAACCAATTGTATTTAGAAATTTGACACTGACCCGATATAATCTGCAATCACAGAAGATAACATGTATTTTTAAAGCCTTATTTTACTTATTAATCCATATCCACTTAAAAATAACAACATTTGGTACTTCCAAAAACACTCAATAAATGGATACCTAAAGAAATTTGAAGGAAAAAGTGAATTTTATGGAAAAATAAAAAGGGTAATTTCTAGCTGGATGTTGATAGCAATAAAAAAGAATGATCAGTTAAATTAATCTTTAAAAATAACATTTCAGATTGAGATTAGGATTTGAAATGTATGTTTTGTACTTTACTTTGTATATGCAGTACCTGTATTGTGTTTACCTGTACACTATCTAACCCGGCTGTTTCAGGCTTCAGCACTCCTGCAGTTATCCTCCCGATGCTGCAGGGATTTGCTTTGAGGAGGAAAAACATCGACTGACAGATTGAAGCCGTTTCAGCAAAAGTAAATGATGTCTTCCTCTTTGATAATCTGGAGTTCAGAAGAAACAGCTGCCGAGTCGAGAGAAGACCTTTGAAAAAGTGATGATCATTCGTGTTTAACTGCATTTATTGGCAAAGTTTCATTGTTCTGGAGATCTGGAAGTATAGTAAAGAGTGTCTGTTACACATTTTATGCAAACATGTTACCCTTCTATTTCGGAATGCTATGGTTAAAAGACCTCATTTACACAAAATCAAACCTGATTTAAAAATGCCAGAAATATTAAATGGTTTTATAATTTCCCCCAGAACAACACAGACCCTGGAAATTTGAATAAATCCCAAAAGTAATCATTTATTCCTCACAAAAAAGAAAGTATACAGGCACGATGTTAAAACATTTGGATGTTAAAACATTTGGATGTTAAAACATGGTGAAACTTCAGTCTGTATGAGAGAGTGAAAAGCCACAAGAGGGCAGCGTGTTCACAGAGGAGTTCATCCTGATGGACTCTGGAACACTTTGACCTGTAGTGACACTTTTTAAAATCCATATCTAATAATTTAACTTATTACCTAAAAAGATCCGTTATTTTTGAGAATCAACAATAAAATCATACATTTTTAAAATAATGATTTTGTTTTTCAGGATTTTCTTACGCACTCTTCTTCCATACAGGCATCTGTTAAATGCTGTGGATAAACAACAACCTTGGTGGGTCCAACTATATATAATTTGAGTTCCCAAACTGAAAAGTGGCTTTAAAACATTTTGAAAACCTTAATTTACTGATTTTTTAAATGACGTTTATTTATCAAACAAACATACATGTGTAAATCATCACAGTGTGTATCCTCAGAGACCAAACACACTTTCTCTGACGGCAGCACTAGGCTACAAATCAAGAAATCATCAGGTTAGTGCCATAGACTGTATAAATAATGGACGTAGTATCCGTGACGTCACCCATAGGTTTGTGAAGAGCCGTAATGAAGCTCAAAATGGGCGACTCTCACCCTCGACATCTTCCCAGTCTACCTCCCGCCCGCCCGCTCCTGGGTAATCCAAATATGTACATAGGGTTGGAGCTGAAGCGGGTGTGTCTACTGAAACACGCTCAGCTAGCTCGAAGCTACCAAGCTAGCGAAGGCTTCCAAGCTAGGCTACATGCTACCGTATGCTAGTCGGGACGCAATCCCGCCAAAAGTCAACAGCACACCCTGCGGTCTCGTTGCTATATGGAACAGACACACTGATAATTAGTGCGAACGGTGCTAAAATATAAATAAATTAATAATAACATTTCACTTACCGAAAAAACTGGAGACCAGACTTCTTGGACGGTCTGTTAGTACAATATATCGCACAGCAAGCCATATTATGTCTGATATTTGCATTCAAAAGGCACCAACATGTCCGTCAGGTCAAGTGCAGAGACTGTTAGCAGAGCTAGCAGAGCAGACAGCTAGCGGCTAGCGCCCACTGACGGCGCTAACCTGTCAATCAAAGCGACCACGCCCTTAATTATGCATAACTTTAAGCCTTAATATAATTAAAGCGGGAGAGTTATATAGAAATTCACCCTCCTCACAGTTGTCATGAATAGGGAAAATTAGCGATAGAGACCAAAAGCATTTTTTTTGTACCACGCTGTAAACATGTTTATTTCTGCTGTAAAAATTGGCATTTTAACATGGGGGGGGGGGGGGTCTATGTGAATTGCTCTGTTGGGGGCCAGGCCACGCGGCCATTCGATGAACTGCAGTTCTTGGCACTTCCGTGTTTGTTTCACTGCTCAGCCCCGGATGTTGTCCCTTGGTTATTACGCATATTTTCCCCCTAAATATAAAGGAAATGGTCGAATAAACAATATAACAAATTTCTGGGTGTGGAAAATGGGAGATAAGCAGGATAACGGCCTTCGAGGTGTACATAACACAAAGCTAATGGATATAGCGGGGCAACTTGAGTAAAGTAGAAGTACTCAGATCTTGTACTTGAGTAAAAGTAGAAGCACTCGGATCTTGTACTTGAGTAAAAGTAGAAGTAGTCGGATCTTGTACTTGAGTAAAGTAGAAGTACTCAGGTCTTGTACTTGAGTAAAAGTAGAAGTACTCGGATCTTGTACTTGAGTAAAAGTAGAAGTACTCAGGTCTTGTCCTTGAGTAAAGTAGAAGTACTCAGGTCTTGTACTTGAGTAAAGTAGAAGTACTCAGGTCTTGTACTTGAGTAAAGTAGAAGTACTCAGGTCTTGTACTTGAGTAAAAGTAGAAGTACTCAGATCTTGTACTTGAGTAAAAGTAGAAGTACTCAGATCTTGTACTTGAGTAAAGTAGAAGTACTCAGATCTTGTACTTGAGTAAAGTAGAAGTACTCCGATCTTGTACTTGAGTAAAAGTAGAAGTACTCAGATCTTGTACTTGAGTAAAGTAGAAGTACTCAGATCTTGTACTTGAGTAAAGTAGAAGTACTCAGGTCTTGTACTTGAGTAAAGTAGAAGTACTCAGATCTTGTACTTGAGTAAAGTGGAAGTACTCAGGTCTTGTACTTGAGTAAAGTAGAAGTACTCAGGTCTTGTACTTGAGTAAAGTAGAAGTACTCAGATATTGTACTTGAGTAAAGTAGAAGTACTCAGATCTTGTACTTGAGTAAAGTAGAAGTACTCAGATCTTGTACTTGAGTAAAGTAGAAGTACTCAGGTCTTGTACTTGAGTAAAGTAGAAGTACTCAGATATTGTACTTGAGTAAAGTAGAAGTACTCAGATCTTGTACTTGAGTAAAGTAGAAGTACTCAGATCTTGTACTTGAGTAAAGTAGAAGTACTCAGGTCTTGTACTTGAGTAAAGTAGAAGTACTCAGGTCTTGTACTTGAGTAAAGTAGAAGTACTCAGGTCTTGTACTTGAGTAAAGTAGAAGTACTCAGATCTTGTACTTGAGTAAAGTAGAAGTACTCAGATCTTGTACTTGAGTAAAGTACAAGTACTCAGGTCTTGTACTTGAGTAAAGTAGAAGTACTCAGATCTTGTTCTTGAGTAAAGTAGAAGTACTCAGGTCTTGTACTTGAGTAAAGTAGAAGTACTCAGATCTTGTACTTGAGTAAAGTACAAGTACTCAGGTCTTGTACTTGAGTAAAGTAGAAGTACTCAGATCTTGTACTTGAGTAAAGTAGAAGTACCAGAGTGTAGGAATACTCTGTCCCAGTAAAAGTATTCTAAATGTTCCTCCAGTGAAAGTAGAAAGTACTCTCCTCTAAATGTACTTAAAGTAGTGACAGTAAAAGTAGTCATTGTTTGATTGGTCCATTTCAGAATAATATCTCTGATATGTTTTATAATGATTGATCATTAAAGTGTTCTCAGAGCTGGTAAAGGTGCAGCTAGTTTGAATGGCTTTGTATACTGCAGGGTAGCTGCTGGATTTACTGCAGGTGAACTAAAGTCTGATTTAAGGGAGATTATATTTACCATCATTAATCTGCCTAGCAACTAAAGGGATTAAATACATGTCGTGGAGTCTGAATTGTAATGGAGTAAAACTGAATGTACTTAGTTACTTTACAGCTCTGGTTGTTGTTCCTTATAAGGAATATGTGATTTATCTGCAGGTATATATAGATAGATGTGGCGCCCTCTTACGGTTATTTTTTAATTTTTTATTATAATTTTCCTCCTTCAAAACAAAAACAAACCCACTTCATTTTAATTCAATCCATATAAAGAAAGTGCGTTCAGTTTTTGTTTATTTCAATCTCTCCAAAGTCAGCAGCAGTATTTTCTCCCGTTATAAAGCCGCTAACAATTAACACGCGCCAGACCGGAAAAGGGATGAATGAACCTTCAGAATAAAAGCATGATAATAAAAAAATAGAGGGAAAGTATTGTTTTATTAGTTTACGAAAGTAAAACATGTTTAAACGTGTATTTTAGTCTCTTTTGTCCCTTTTAAGCTTATATGTCTTGTTTGGTGCTCAAATTAAGAATAATTCTGTGGTACTTTCTCTATTTATTATATATTCTCTCAGTGTATTTATTTATTACGTTTTATTTCCTATTTAAAGACGGTTAAGATAGGAAATATTGAACTTAAAGCAGATAAATCATTAAAATCAACTATCTTCTTATTCTTCTTTACAAGATGAAAGTGAATTTAATTACATTTTTCCACATTTTCATGACTTTTTAAGGCAACTAATTAAAATGTATACTTTGGCAGTAAATAAGGCACTGGTCCTTTAATATCAATGAATAGGGACTTTACTGTAGCATGGGGTTGGCTTATTAAAACATGATGACAACACCGGCTTTAAAGGATTATTGTTAAGACAAGTAATGAGGATTTTGAGCTCATGGATTATATCTTCAGCAATATGTCGTCTTAAAGCAATCACACTTCCCTAATGCAGTTCATTTTGTCATCGAGCTACAGTGGTGGAATATAACTACTTTACTCATTTATTTAATTCCACATTTGAGGTACTTTTACTTTACCTGTATCCAGTGGCGGGCCGTGCATTTCACACCTAGGCCTTCAGTGATATCCTACACAGTCCTACCTGAATTAACTTGAATTTGAACGCCATGGCTCTAGAAACTATACATTTAGACAGAAACGCAGTATAACCGGGCGTTGCATCACATTAACATAGTCAAGTACAACAGAGTTATATTAATATTTCTGAAGCATTTATAATCAATACATCAGCATTTACAGTTAACTTAATTAATCAGATTATCTGACAAACCGCTCCTTGACACCTGTGTCTGTCACATAACGCAGGACAAGTGCCAGCTGTGCTACATTACCCACATCTGACGTCTCGTCCACCATAACAGCGACAAAGGGTGCTTTTTTAATCTTCATTTTGATCTCTTCTCCCATCACTTCAGCAATAGCATAAATCAGTTTGTATTTTGCCTGACGTCCCAGTAAACATGTTGTTTGTGTACAGGTGGTAATGCAAACCTGTGTTGTTCTCAGCAAGAAAAGAAAGAAGCTCCACGTAGTTTCCTCTGTTTCTGGACTCGGCGCTTTCATCGTGTCCCATAAATGAAAGTTCCTGTTTACCGATCAGTTGCAAATACCAGGCCTTCCCGGCAGTACAATTTGCAGTGCCTCTCGGAGGCTTTGAGCCAGGGGTACCGCTCGTAGTTTCCCTGCTGTGCTAGGCTCGCTAGCGTTGGAGTTGGTCGTTCCCTTTTCAAGGTGTGTAGCTTTACTTGAAAAGTTCGTTTTGAAAATGGCGTTGTAATTATATCTTCTACCAAATTGATCTCGTCTCCTCCTTCAGCCATTGTGGGTTGAAAAAAATAGCTTGTAGAAATCTACACAAATTAGCTCGCTCAAGTTCTAGTTCTGTTTGCTAGCTTTGCCCATAGACTGTATGGCTCTGCCTACTGCCTAGCTCTGCCTCTCAATAGTGCGTATCCAATCAGAAGATGTGCACGTGCTAACGTTAGCGTACGCCTGCTAGCTGGCCCGTTGTCGCCACCTCGAAATCTGATTGGTTAACGCCACAGTTTTGTTTGCGTTCACTTTAAGCTACAGGCGCCCGCACTGTTGATTCTGAAGGCCTAAGGGCAGATTTCTTTGACCCTAGCAACACATTATGGCTGAAATATGATTGGATAAAAGCTCTAACATAAAGGCCAGCCCTCCAAATCTCGTTCTGAGGCTGGAAGCAGCGCAGCCAAGACGAACGCTATAAAATGAAGAGAATAGACTATGGGGAATAATTCAATACGTATTTGTGGAAAAAATATATCAACATTTAATTTATATTCTGATGATGTTAGGCCAGCAGAGAAGGCCTTGCTGGCCCTGACGGCCCACCACTGCCTGTATCTCCATTGACTGCTTCTTTATACTTCTACTCGCATTTCAGAGGGAAGACTTACTTTGTAATACTTTAAAACCTTTTTCCTGATCATACTTAAAAAACTAAATGTTAAGTATGATTTTAAATGCATGACTTTTAATCGTAATAGAGTAGTTTTAATGTGTGCTATTAGTAACTAGCATTATTTTATTAGTAATTATTTTTAAAAGTATAATTTAATTACATGTTTTCTTGTCTAAAACATTTTGTATCCATAGTTTCTAACTTTCCTTTGAATTATTTTATTATTTTTAAGCTTTTATTTGTAGCTATGAGTAGGATATTTTTACTTGTAATTCTTTAGTTTTTATAATTACGATGTTAAAAATTCAAAATCTGCTGCTTCGTCTTTTATTTTGTCAATGATCCCACCGGAAGTAGATGCAGCGTGGTTTTATGCAGCTTCACGCAGCTGTTCGCAGAGCTTCAGCTGCTGCCACACGGAGCAGAGACTCAGTCTGACTCACTGTGGATATTTCAGTGGGTTTTGCAGAGAAAACACGCAGAAAAGAGGGATAAATACCGGGAAAAAGGGAGATTAAACCCGGGTTGTTGCTGCAGGATGGCGGACCGGGACCCGGTTCCTCTGCCGGCGGAGGTTCGGGCCAGACTGGCCGAGCTGGAGCTGGAGTTATCCGAGGGTGAGTCACATTTCACCGCGGAACTCCGGGTCGCTGTGCCCGGGCTCCGGTGCTCTTCTGGCGGGTGTTTGTGTCGCTGCTGCTCAGTGTCTCTGGAGCAGAGTTTGTGGAGGAAAAGTGAAGCTGCAAAATGTCACAAGTTCAAGGCCACATGTTTTACAGACATGATGGGATGGATGGTGTTTTGGTGGTGAAGTGGCATGCTTTGGAAACAACTGTGGTATCCCTATGGTAGTCCTCCAAATGTTTGCCACAGTAGATCCAGGAATAAAGCATTACAACTAATTAAATGTAAGTGGGCCTGCAGATAAAGCATCAACACTCTCTCAATGGAGGTTAAACATGTCCAAAAGTACACAGGAATGTCATAAAATCACTATAAGTGGCACATGGGCTGAATCACTATGCCTCAGTAATCACTACTACGCAGCAAGAAAATCTCTACAGGAATGTTAAATTAACTTTAAAGGGGCTGCAGACATTGCTTAATGTGACCAGTGACAGTCTTTACAACGTTTTGATTAACATTTGAGTTTAAATAATGGCGTCTAAAAGCGTCAGGAGCCCAAAGTAACGTCCCTGCAGACCCAGGATCTGTAGTTTGCATGATGAAAAACAGACAAAAGCAGTACAGTAGATATGAACTCAGCAGTAATATGCACCAAGACCATTACATTAATATTATTAAAGGCTGCAGACATTGCTTTCTGTAATTACTGACACCCCTTTCCAATGTTTTAATCATCATTGTGGAGCAAAAGAACGAGGTACTGCCAGCTGAAAGTTTATAGAGCCCATAGTAATGTATTTTTGCAAATGGCAAACTTGAAATATTCAATTTACTTTGATAAAAACAGAGTGTTTGCACAGTAGATTGTGATATTCATCACACAATATGTCATAGAAGCCTGCTAATATAGCATCATGGACGTCTAAATGGACCTAAATTACACTTTAAAAGCTACAAAAAGTAAATGATGCCAATTAAAGTATCCTAAACCCAATTTCACCTGTTCTAATTCCTTTTTTTGCTAAGTGCACACCCAAACTGATCAATTTACATGATAAATAACAAAGAAAATGAGCAAATAATGTATTAGATTGTACATTTTTGTTGATAATTGGACTAATACTTCCATCAAAGCACCATAAAGTACACTTAAAAGTCTCCACTCAGCTTTATAGCTCCCAGGGGAATGTCACAGGACTCCTGTAGAGCTTTATCTTTTAGCTTTGTCCAAAAGAAGTGAGGTTCTCCCTCTCTGTCTGCACATTGGAGCGTCCCGTTAGCTGCTGCTTACATTATGCCCAGCGAGCCTCAGCTGTACTGTTCACATGACACCATGAATGATTCCCATTATACTGCAGCGGCTTTCCATACTGGTTTCTATCTGCAAGAGGCATGAAACGCAGCCTCCGTATTGATTTTCTCATTAGTCCCTCTTCCTCCTCCTCTTCCTCTTCAGATTGATATGTCACATTGCTGCGGACTCACTCTCAGCCTGCAGAGAATCAGTGTCAGGTTTCAGCTGTGTTTCCTCAGAGCTCAGCCATGTACGGAGAAAGACAGAAAAGACAGAGGATTTTAAACAGCTGACTGCATTGCATTTCAATGTTTCCACTGCAGGGAGCTTAGAGAGGAAGGGGAGGAGAGGAAGGGGAGGAAAGAAGGTAATAACAAACAACCTATGATACTCCTCCATTTCTATGTCATATAGGCCTGCAGATAAAGCATCAAAACTGTCCAAAAGGAGGTAAAAAATGTCCAAATGTGCACAGAATTCATATAAAATCAAGCTGCAACTAGGTAGTACTACTTTATGGATGATAAATAGAAGATAGACGTTTCATACCAACCCTTACATCATGAATACGCAGCAATAAAAAATACACCACTCTAAAGGAATGTTACATTGACTTCAGAAGGGTCTGCAGCTGTTGCTTTATGACATTATTTACAGTATTTTCCAGTTTATAAATGAACATCTAAGTGCAAAGTAATGGCGATTTAAAGTGTCCCGAGCCAAATCTAACGTCTTCAAATTGTGTTTTTGCAAATTGGAATTCAGTTTACCGTGATGGAAAACACTTGTCTTACATGCAGCATGACAACATAATATAACAGTTAGAGGGACACAAGGAGGTCAAATATAATGAGCCCTCAGTAAAATAAAGGCAGACGTAAGAAAACATGAATAAATACAATAAAATAATAATAATATTCCAAAATAATACAAAAGATTAAAACACCTATTAAAGGGGGTGTTGCTATTGAGAAGCTAATCTCAAAAGATGTGTCTTCAGCTGTCGTTTCAAAATGTGACACTCCTTTTTCTCAAATGTTGCCCCGATGTAAACATGGGGTGTCTGGGGGAATCGACATTATTAAGGGCCAGGTGTTAGGACAGTTTAATCAAGGTGTTAAACTCCAGGAATGAGTTTTGTTGACTATGTTTTAGCCTGAAAAAAGCAATTTAAGAGAGGCAAAAATAATGCTAGCTCCTTTCGCAGTGGTTGCATTGGAATTGTAGTTTTGTTTGACAGACAAGAAGTGATGTCCAAACTCTCCTTCAGTGCAGGAACTCTCTGTGGAAACATCACAGCTTTCTTAAACAAAGGGAAACATAATAAATCAGAACGCTCGGAGCATACAGAGAGTTATTTCAGGCTCAAATGTTTACTTTAAATCACTCTTTTCCAACTGTTGAGCCGCTCCACTTAAGTGATGGTTTCAGATTCAGAAGCAGCAATTTTTGAAACATAAACCTACATTTTTCTTTGGCCAATTTCTTTCAACCTTTCCTCTCTATTTCTGCTAAAGCCAGGGAGTGCCTACATTTCCCAGAATGCCCTCTGACAACCTTACTAAGTGTGTGTGTTGCTGTGATGTTGAAGTTTGCAGCAGCTGATGTTTTCATGAGAGGGTGGAGAGTGATTCAAAAGATGAGATAATTTGCTTGTTGATGCAATGCATTGTGGGATATTCTTTTGCTTTTGTAAAATGCTCTTTCATATATTTGTCCCTGGAAATTAACTCGGACGTTACTCTGCTGGAAAATGTTGGATGTGATGTCGTTATTGTTTAGTTTCAGTATTTATCTCCAAGTTTTCCCACTTTTCTCCCCGTTTCTTCTCATGTTATGGAGTGCCTACATTTCCCAGAAGAAGAAGACATACTTTATTAAACCCTTACAGCGAAATTGCTTTCTCTACTCTGTTGTGTTGACACACATTACACACACAGAGGATATACATGCACAAACACAGAGGAAATACATGCACACACAACCACATGCAGAGGAGAGGTGGCAGAGCAGAGAGGCAGCCAGGTACCCGGCGCCAAGGGAGCAGATAGAGGTTAGGTGCCTTGCTCAAGGGCACCTCGGCAGTGGCCTAGGAGGAGAACTAGCACCTCTCCAGCTACCAGCTCACTCCATATATTTTTTTTGCCCTTTGACTACTCTCAGAGCAATTTGATGTTGTTGTTTGCAGCATCCAGCTGTTGTTTGCATGAGAAGGTGGAGAGCGAAACCAGAGGGAAGAGATAAAATGCCTTTTTGCTCGTTGCTGCAATGCATTCTGGGATATTTGTTGCTTCGGTAAGTTGCTCTTCACGCAGATTTCTGAGTGTTTGAAGGATGTGATGTTTCTACTGATTGATTATTAATTGGCTCACTGTCATATTTACCTGGGTTAAAGTCACAGTTCCCCTTTCCTCTCTGTTTCCACTCAAGCTAGGCAGTTCCTACATTTCCCAGAATGCCCTGGGTGGAAATTCAAGACATTTGTTGCAGCTGCATGAAGCAAATCTGTGTAAGGCAACATGCTTTGGATGCACGATCAAAAACAAAGTGACTGAAGTTTATTAAAAACAGTTTGGGATGTGAGGTACCCAAAATATGATCTGCGTGACACTTCAAAAACAGGGTGAAAAGTGAAATTTCACCCTGTCATAAAGTGTGTCTGTATCGATGTAGAACCTCTTTTATACCGCTGTACATTTCCTTCCTGCTTCCCTCACTCACATCTGGTCTTGATAATATTTCAAACCTCTCCTTCTTTCCTTTCCTGAAAGATCTTTGTGATTCAGAAAGTACGACCGTTCCTCTGTGTGATTTACCGCTCTGGTTCTGGTCCACAGACTTGTTATTCCTCTGCTCTGAGAGAAGCTGTACATGAGTTCAAGCAGCTCCTGGACATATGTGAGGGTTGTTTCCCAGAATGCATTTCACCCAACATCTGTGGTCAGTTCACTTGCAGCTGATCTGAGATCAAGAGGGGCTTTTGTACGCGTTTGCTTTCATGGTGGAGCTCTTTTTCTGCAGGGGGATTTGTTGCATAACTGGTCGTTTGTTGAATAATTACATCATTGTTTTTGAGGACATTTTGCTACCAGTGTTAGCATTAGCACGGTTTGAAGCTGTTTAACCATCAAGGGCCTCAAACACAAGTTCAATTATTCATGGGATTTGTTGCATAGCTGGTCATTTATTGAGTAATCAGATCATTGTTTTATATGAAACATCAGAACATGGTAATTAATTATCAGTTTAGTACCTCGCTAACATTTTGGTAGCAGCGTTAGCTATAGCGCTGGAAGACGTTGATTGTTGTTGAGGTATCTCCTGTAGATGAAATAAAGCCACAGGAACACAGTACGCTTATTATTCCTAATTTCTGCCACATCAGGTCTGTGCCTCTTCCCTTACAGACGGCAGAGAGAGGAATGGAGATGTCAGTGTGTGTTACTTGTAATAGATGCAGTGAAATGTCAGTGTGTGAATACATTACGCTGCAGCCTTTCATTAACCGCCAGAAATCGCAGGGTTCACCTCGGTCTGCTGGAGAGGAAATGAGGAATTAATGGCAGTGTTTCTGAAGTGACATCTGGAGTAGGGGCACAGTTTGTACAGTTTGAGGGTTTTTCTGCTGCATTTAGGCACAAGAAAAGACCCAAATATCGGTAAATAACTCACACCTGAAGAGCTGAAACCAGAAGGTGGTTCATAATTGATTACATGCTTTAATGGGAAAAAGATCAACCGCTCACTGGATAAAGTACTGGGAAGGGCTTTTTTTAATAAGGATATTAAACTCATTTGTGTATCAGTGGCATTAAAAATAATGTGGCTTACTGCTACTCATAATAATATATCGGCCAATAAATTCGGTCAGAAAGACAGGCTTCACGTTGACGTGCGACAGGTGGGCGCCTCGGCAACAAGTGATGTCACTTTTATTAAGAGTTTTATTGGTTGCCGGGCGTGGTCTGACCTTTGGATTGGAGCGGAAAGATTATACAAGTAGTATTTTATCTCACACACACACACACACACACACACACACACACACACACACACACACACACACACACACACACACACACACACACACACACTTCTTATCAGTGACACTGTGATTGAATACTCTTTGATTGCCTCTCAGAGTAAATGGAAACGTTTCCTTCTGAGTTTCTCTGTGGACTCGATTCAAGTTCTTTACGTTCAGAAAGGCAGAGGTTGAAAAGTACTCTGCTCAACTTCATATCGGTATGTAGTGTCTCTACTTTAAAGAGTCCTCTCCTGCTGATGTTCAGGTGTATATCAGTATGTAGTGTCTCTACTTTAAAGAGTCCTCTCCTGCTGATGTTCAGGTGTATATCAGTATGTAGTGTCTCTACTTTAAAGAGTCCTCTCCTGCTGATGTTCAGGTGTATATCAGTATGTAGCGTCTATACTTTAAAGAGTCCTCTCCTGCTGATGTTCAGGTGTATATCAGTATGTAGTGTCTCTACTTTAAAGAGTCCTCTCCTGCTGATGTTCAGGTGTATATCAGTATGTAGAGTCTCTACTTTAAAGAGTCCTCTCCTGCTGATGTTCAGGTGTATATCAGTATGTAGCGTCTCTACTTTAAAGAGTCCTCTCCTGCTGATGTTCAGGTGTATATTAGTATGTAGTGTCTCTACTTTAAAGAGTCCTCTCCTGCTGATGTTCGGGTGTATATCAGTATGTAGAGTCTCTTTATTTTTCTCATACTGTCTGTGCTGCAGCTCGTCTTTTCACCCTCTGTCTGAAACCAGAACCCAGTCTGCTCTGATTGGTTAGCTGGCCGGCTCTGTCGTGATTGTTCGACAGCTTAGAGATGTCCCGCCCCTTAACCTATCACGTGTTGGAGCGCTATATAGGAGGGATGGTTTCCATAAGTTCCTTAAAATCTTTAAAAGTTTGTGTTTGATTAAAAGGGTCCTGGTCATTCCCTGCTGACAGTGATCCAGTGTTGTGTTTAAGGACCGGTCTCCTGCAGGGTGAGTGCGTGTTGAGGGTCGGTGGGTTTATGTCTGTCTCACCTTTAGACTGTTGCCATAGAGACGTTATTTCCTCTCCTCTTCCTGGAGAGGACGACCTGTTAGGATGGACAGAGGCTCCTCGCAGCAGGCCCATAAAGTCACATTTACTCGAGCGGTGATTCAGGACTCCAGACGCGCCGTCGCTTCCCGTAAATCTGAGCGATGTCCTCACTCGACTCCCGCCGGAGAAACATCTGCGGAAAGGACCGCTTTATAGCCGACGGGGCTGTTGTTAAAAACAGTGGCGGGCCGTGCATTTCACACCTAGGCCTTCAGTGATATCCTACACAGTCCTACCTGAATTAACTTGAATTTGAACGCCATGGCTCTAGAAACTATACATTTAGACAGAAACGCAGTATAACCGGGCGTTGCATCACATTAACATAGTCAAGTACAACAGAGTTATATTAATATTTCTGAAGCATTTATAATCAATACATCAGCATTTACAGTTAACTTAATTAATCAGATTATCTGACAAACCGCTCCTTGACACCTGTGTCTGTCACATAACGCAGGACAAGTGCCAGCTGTGCTACATTACCCACATCTGACGTCTCGTCCACCATAACAGCGACAAAGGGTGCTTTTTTAATCTTCATTTTGATCTCTTCTCCCATCACTTCAGCAATAGCATAAATCAGTTTGTATTTTGCCTGACGTCCCAGTAAACATGTTGTTTGTGTACAGGTGGTAATGCAAACCTGTGTTGTTCTCAGCAAGAAAAGAAAGAAGCTCCACGTAGTTTCCTCTGTTTCTGGACTCGGCGCTTTCATCGTGTCCCATAAATGAAAGTTCCTGTTTACCGATCAGTTGCAAATACCAGGCCTTCCCGGCAGTACAATTTGCAGTGCCTCTCGGAGGCTTTGAGCCAGGGGTACCGCTCGTAGTTTCCCTGCTGTGCTAGGCTCGCTAGCGTTGGAGTTGGTCGTTCCCTTTTCAAGGTGTGTAGCTTTACTTGAAAAGTTCGTTTTGAAAATGGCGTTGTAATTATATCTTCTACCAAATTGATCTCGTCTCCTCCTTCAGCCATTGTGGGTTGAAAAAAATAGCTTGTAGAAATCTACACAAATTAGCTCGCTCAAGTTCTAGTTCTGTTTGCTAGCTTTGCCCATAGACTGTATGGCTCTGCCTACTGCCTAGCTCTGCCTCTCAATAGTGCGTATCCAATCAGAAGATGTGCACGTGCTAACGTTAGCGTACGCCTGCTAGCTGGCCCGTTGTCGCCACCTCGAAATCTGATTGGTTAACGCCACAGTTTTGTTTGCGTTCACTTTAAGCTACAGGCGCCCGCACTGTTGATTCTGAAGGCCTAAGGGCAGATTTCTTTGACCCTAGCAACACATTATGGCTGAAATATGATTGGATAAAAGCTCTAACATAAAGGCCAGCCCTCCAAATCTCGTTCTGAGGCTGGAAGCAGCGCAGCCAAGACGAACGCTATAAAATGAAGAGAATAGACTATGGGGAATAATTCAATACGTATTTGTGGAAAAAATATATCAACATTTAATTTATATTCTGATGATGTTAGGCCAGCAGAGAAGGCCTTGCTGGCCCTGACGGCCCACCACTGGTTAAAAACAGCTTCGACACTTCGGGTCCGGAGAGGCGACATCAGCCGGAGACGATCAGCGTCTGGAGCGGAGCGAACGCGGCTGAGAACATCCTCCGGGCGCAGAGGAAGGTCTGTCACGTATTCTTTGATTCCGGAACTCATGAACTCAGTCAGCGTGCAGAACTTTCCACCGGAGGAAGAACAACAAAACCAAAGTTCTGTTTTCTTCGAACAGAAGCAGATTCCCCAGAGCGCCGCCGCTCCGTCACAAACACTCTGTTCAGCTGAGGGGAAACCCTCTGCTGCCGTGGGCTCTCTCTGTGCGTCCTGCTGATGTTGTTCTAATACTTGTTTTCATTTGGTTGTTGTGGTTGTTGTTCTTCTTCTACTTGTTTTCTTTTTGTTGTTGTTGTTGTTGTTGTTGTTTTTCCTCTTCTCCCCTCTGTTGAGGTTGTTGTTGCTCCTCTTGTTCTTTTACGTTCGTTCGTTGAACTTCGTCGTTGTTGTTCTTCCCTCTGTAGTGTTGTTGTTGTTGTTGTTGTTGTTCTTCCCTCTGTAATGTTGTTCTTGTTCTTCTACTTGTTTTCATTTGGTGGTTGTTGTTGTTGTTGTTGTTCTTCCTCCTCTTCCCTCTGTTGATGTTGTTTTTCTTTCTATTGTTCTCAAACTTGTTTTCTTTTTGTTGTTGTTGTTGTTTTTCCTCTTCTCCCCTCTGTTGAGGTTGTTGTTGCTCCTCTTGTTCTTTTACGTTCGTTCGTTGAACTTCGTCGTTGTTGTTTTTCCCTCTGTAGTGTTGTTGTTGTTCTTCTTCTTCCCTCTGTAATGTTGTTGTTGTTGTTGTTGTTGTTGTTCCCTCTGTAATGTTGTTGTTGTTTTAATTATTCCTTGTGTTCTTGTTCATCCGGTTGCGCTTCTTTTTGTACTTGTTTTCCTTTAGTTGTTGTTCTTATTTTTTTCCTTTGTGATTCTTCTTCTTCTTCTTCGTCTTCTTCTTCTTCGTCTTCATCTTCGTCTTCGTCTTCTTCTTCGTCTTCGTCTTCTGTTTTCTTTCTATAAAAACTTAATTTCAAGATTTCATTCCTTTTATTTTTATCATCTTAAAGACTTTGACAGAATTGGAATTGGACAGTCTTGCTCAACCGAAGGATCTGGAACAATGAGAGATGAACTGCTGAGGAACATTAAGAGGTCAGCACCGGAGGAGGGGTCATCAACACAAAGAGGAGGAGATGTCCCAGAGAGGAGCTTCACGTCCGTCCACATGTTGCATCATCAACACAAAGAGGAGGAGATGTCTCAGAGAGGAGCTTCACGTCCGTCCACATGTTGGATCATCAACACAAAGAGGAGGAGATGTCTCAGAGAGGAGCTTCACGTCAGGTGTCAGGAGGCCAGAGCTGCATAAATATTCTGCCAGCCTCTCCGTCAGCTGGCAGGAAAACAAATGTGAGGCCGGAGATGTGAGCGGGTGAACGGAGCTGTTCAGACGGCTTCAGCTGGACGTCTCTCTGCAGGGAGACATCGACCAGTCTCCAAACAGAACAAACAGCAGAAGAAGAAGCACTGAAAAACTGTGGATCTGTTAGGAGTCAGCATCAGGTGTTTGGTTTTGAGAACAGACATGAACCCATGTGGTTTAACCTGACGACATTTGAAGATTCAACACCTCTTCAGAGTAGATTTCTGTCTCCTTTTGAAGTCTGAATGCCTTCAAGTGTCATGTTGACGCCTGTAGCAGCAGAGGTGCTCTCATTCTGCAGCTAACGCCACTGTGATGGAGCTATTTCTCACTCTTAATTAAGCTTCATAAGCAATACATCAATGTAGCGCATTAATTCCAGTATTGAAGTTTAATGGAGGTTCAGTTTTTACCAACAATCATAGCTTTTTAAATGAAGTCATTTCTGTGATTCTTATTTATTAATACAGCTTAAAGGGGCCCACATCAGCCTTCACCTACATTGTTTTGTGTAGTAAACCATAAGCAATACTACATTATGTAATGCCCAAGGACTTATCATGTCAATCTTCATTTTTAATGCACATAATCAGTTTGACAAAGTTGAAAATGCTGTGAAATATCGTATCGGATGCGACCAGGCTAAAAACCGTCTCTACAAGGATTGAATTTACGTCTGGTTTCAAAGTGCTGAAGTGAAATGCTTTTGACTTCCAGCTGTTTTTGGGCTCTCTTACTTTGAAATGTTGAAACTCCCCTCAGAACAAACACACCTCTTTCTGTTTCTTGCATCTCTACCCCGACTCGAAGAGAGCACTTAACCTCTCAGACGTGGACGCTCCTGTCCGAGCGTCTGAGACTCGGCTCCTCTTCCTGATCTGAGCGGAGATGGCATTACTGCTTGCTCAGGCGATCCTCTGAATACTGGCGGTAATGCCATTAGGGCAATCAGAAGACCCCCAATCAGCATTTTCATTTAACCCCACCCCCTCCGAGTCTGTGTCAGTCTGATCAATGTCACGTTTCAGAGCCGGTTTTACAGCCCGTCAGCTCGTAATGCAGAGAGCTCCTCAATCACTTAATTGGCTTTAGCAGTCGGTGCTGATCATAAAAACAGAGATGTGTTTTTCCTGCAGAGTCAACGAGCTGAGTGTACGATCCTCCCACTGTGGGTTAGTCAGAGCTTCTGTTGTGTTCTTACTCTGCAATAACTTCCACTTTATAGAGCCCTTTGTTGTCCATGAGTCCCATTATTGACACAAATCAACGTTATCTACTTTCCTTTTTGTTTGCAAGTTAACCAGCCGGCCTTGTTCTGAGTTACTTCAAGAAACTGAGAATTATTTCTAGATATTTCTTGAAACATATTGAGTTTTTCTCTGAAAAGTTAAGATATTTTTACATTTTCTTTCCCGAAAATAAGTTATGAAGGTCTCTCGTCAAAAAATACTTCTGAAGTTGGACTTTTTTTTGCTGTGTACCATAGCCGTGAATAAAATGTGGGTCCTTTATGACCTCCAATAGATCACCACAGGGGCTTGCAACCAGACATATCAGCAAAATACACTATAATGACGTAGAATGTCTGCTTTCCTCCCAAAAAGTTCAATCTTCATTCATTTTTTATGCATTTCAATCGAACCAGGTCACATAAAAGCAGTTGGGACTTCATAAAAGCTGAAATAAAAAAGCAACTAAACAGAAACACATCTAAACAGACTTCGCATACGTTTTTGTGAGTTGCTTTTCATCGTTAGGTCTGACAATTTCCTCTATAATTAATGATGAATGGATTTATTATGACCTCCAGCTGATCGCAACAAGGACTCACAACCAACAGTATCAGCAAAGAGCTTCCTTCTAATTAATGCATCCAACCTAACGGAGGGAAAGCTTTGTTCCATCCATCTGTACCAGACTGATGAATACAGATACCCGTGCATGAAGACGTGTTAATGGTAGGAAAGGCTTTTGCATTCGCTTTAATGAGTGGCTTGTCCTCGTTAGCTCCCACCTTCTCCGCTGTAATTAGAAACTCGTGAAGTCCTGAAGCATCTCGCTCTGAGCGCCTGGAATCACGTCACCGCCGCTGGAAACGTTTCTCTCCAGCGATGGCAGCAACTGTTGCTCTGCTGTTTTGCTTCACAGGGAGGTGAGGTCATCGCTGGAGAGGAGGGGGAGGGAGGGAGGGGGGGGAGATTTTTTTTGGGAGAGTAAAGAGGCGGGAGGGGGGGGGGGGGAGATTTTTTTGGGAGAGTAAAGAGGCGGGAGGGGGGGGGGGGGAGATTTTTTTGGGAGAGTAAAGAGGCAGGAGGGGGGGGGGGTGTTTCTGGCAGATTGCATCATTAAGCCACTTTCAGACCGTTTGCCTGTTTTCTGCTTCCCTCTTCGCCAATTCCCGCCTGTTGCTGAAAATAGAGAGGGTGTGTGTGTGTGTGTGTGTGTGTGTGTGTGTGTGTGGGGTCAGAGAGTGAAGTCTTGAGGGGTGAGGAACAGAAAACTGAACTCTTTTTGGGAAAGAAGCATAAAACTGATGCTATTTTTTCCCTTTTTTGCTCAAAAACAGCACAGATATTTGGATTCCTTTTTGAAAATGTTATTTTATTTGCATTTTAAGAAATGTTGAGGTTAAAATGATCTTATGTAACCAAGAAATAACCCAAAAACTTAACAAAAACATCGTCAATTCTTGTAATCTCTCTTGCGGGGTAAATAAATGCAATTGATGCAACTTTTCACAAAAATGCTCGCCACAAATATTTGGATTTTGCTTTTTTTATTCCCATTTTAATAAACTACCGTACATGGTTATCTATCATAGATACATTTAGAAAAAAGGCAAATAAGATTAATTAATACGATCATGTTTTTACAGAACATTCCCAACCAAATTAATTAAACAATGATTTAAAAAACAGAGAAAAGGTCAAGAAAATGAATTAATAGGATCTAGTTTTTCCCATCTTTTAATCAAGTTGTTTCTAGAATGTCATTTATCAAATCTGTTCATTAAGAGTGTATCCTCTTTAATCAATAATTATTCCATTAATAAGAATAAGTGATAATGGGTTTAATTTGAGAGAAACACCAAAGTTTTTTAATAGATATTTCCCAGAAGCCTCTTCGATGCCTCGGATCCCTTTCAATCAGAATGAAATGATCTGTGTTTCAGTTTGAGGGAAAATTGGAAAACTAAAGCCATATAAAATGAGTGGGAGTTCTATTCAGGGGGACAGGCGGTTGAAGAAAGTCTGCACTGGAATATGCATCAAAAACAAATAATTAAAATCAGACCGAGACTTAATTTGGAGACCATAGATCTTTTTAAAGGAGTCGGGGACAATTCAGACTTACGATGATATAGCTCTGAATCAGTAAGGATGTCATAAAATAATGAAGTGTAGAAATTAAGAAGGTGTTTCAAAATGTCAGACGGATGTTTCTTATCTTTTCTCTCCCCTCTTACGTCGAAAATGTTCTACCAAAAAAAAGTTGTATATTTCAAGCATTCATCTAAAACTCACCATATCTAAAAGAACTTCAGCTCCTCGGGGAACAATGCTCTCCATTAATAATCCCCCAGGGTGACACCGTTCCTCCAGCAGGCGAGGATGAAGGGAGAGGAGGGGGGGGGGACTGGGATTTAGGTCCTGCACAGACAGTATTTGGACGGTGAGGCTCTTAATAGTTCAGCTTTATTGGATTCTCTGCAGAGGATGGAGGCTCCGTGTGATGGATGTGGTTCTGTTAGCTCTGCCTGATTACAATTTAGCTTTGTGTGGCAGCAGCACCATGGGTATCCTCGTTAGGGGTTTACTTCACTCATTTTTCAAGCATATTTTATGGCTTTTTGTGTCACTAAGGGCTTTCGTTAAACCCTTTGCTTTGGCTTTGTGTAAGGAGTTTGTTTTGTGTGGAAAGTTGCATCTGGAATTGATTTTGCTTTGAATAAGTGCATTGAATTGAAAACTGAAATAGTCTTGCAGTATCTAATCTCCCTTTGATCGGCGGTGAAGGAAACCCGGGTTCACAGGCTCATTTTTCACCTATTTTCTGGCGAGTATAAAATAAGTCAAATCAACATATATTTGGATAATTATTAAACTTATCAACGTGCAAAACATTCGATTAACAGCTTCTCCTCAAAGCTGGAGTCTATTGACAGACGCATCCATTTTTTTCTGGCTGATCGTCATAAAAACAAACTTGATTCAAACTTCACCGAAACAAAATCTGAGCCAATAAGAAAGATAGTTACTTGGCTCCCGGGTGCCGATCGTACACAAACAGAGCTCAATCACACTTACTAGCAGCGAGAGAAGTTCAGCTTCTTGTATTAAAGTCATAAAACGTGTGGATTATCGGAGCAACATCTGGCAATGATCAACAGAAAGAGATGTGCTGACTTCTTTGATAAATGGTCATTCGTTAAAGTCTGTTTTCAGACGCTCAGATGTGAAGATGATCTGCTTTTCTATGTTTTATATCATATTCTTTGGGTTCCTGACTGAATAAACAAAACTTCCTCATGGACTTTGATTACTGATGGATTTTTTCACTTTTTCCTTCAGAACCACTGAATTATGTAAGAGCTGGCGCTTTAATTCATATATGTTTGATGGTATCGCTGCATTATTTGTAATTATATTCCTTCTGTCTCATGCATTCATGCTGTAACTTCATATCTCTATAAATGGTATAAATGCATTTTCTGAAGCACTTTGTCCAGCCTCTGTACGACCCTGACTTCCTGTCCTCTGAGGGTTGTTTTATTGCACCTGCACAGCTTATTTTTAGTCATTCGTGCAAATAAATGAAACCGAATCGAAACCGCCTCCTCCTCTTGTAGCATCGCCCGGTCAATAGAGGCTCTGTGTTTAACATCCCACCAACCCCCCACCCCCACCCCCACCTCCTGGTTGAATACCTTGGTGTCTGCAGGTGAACACTGTAGCTCTGTCAGCCAGTTTCTGTCAGAAAGCTGATGGGTTTTCTCCTCTTCCTCTTCCTCTTCCTCTTCCTCTCGCCGTGTGGAAACTCTTCTTCAGACACTGACTGACATTACTGATCCTCCTATTCCAAAAGTTATGAAGAGGGATTAAATAAGTAGCAGATATTGGGGGGGGGGGACAGTTAAAGCTGGAAAAAGAAACAATGACGGCGATCAAGATTTGGATTTATTGCCGTTAGATTTGGGAACAGAGTTTGAGTCAACGACTTCGATGCAATTTTGATTGAGTTACTTTCTGTAGTTATTTTGGCCCAAGATACTGACCATTTAAAGTGTGTTTAGGGCAATAAATACATGATTTAAACATCCACACTGTGTTGTTTGTTGTTATGTTATTACCTAATGTTTGTGTGTATTTATTTTAGTCACAAAACTTAATATTAAACTGCATTACTGAGAACAACACCCATCCCTGTGAGCTTTGTCCCCGGTTGCAGCCCAGTCTTTACTGAAACACTTAATTAATAAATAGCATTATCATAGATGTTTTCTTTTGGTGGGGGGGGGGCACAGGGGGGGTCCAAGCTTAGTGTTACAGGCCCCTGTGGGCCCCCGTAGAATCCGCCCTTTCTGTCACTGGTGTGTTTTCTCCTCTTCCTCTCAAATGGGGAAGAAGAAAGTCTCTGATAATGAAAAGTATGACCCCAGGTTTCGGTCCCAGCAGCAGGGATTGTTCCGTGTGATCTGTCTCTGTTTCTTCAGGCTAATAGGAGGATAAATAAACAGCCGCTGAAGCCTGTTGAAGTGTCCTTGGGCAACACTGAGTCACACGTGTTGTTCCCTCAGTGTAAACAGGCTCCGCAGTAACAGGAGTGACTCTGTAAATCAGCAGCTCTGGGTCCTCATAAACACTCGGTAACCATTGCAGTCTCGATCTGGAGCTTTACTCTCCGCCTCAGAGGTCTGGTTAGGGAGTACATTTCTTTATTAGAGGGTTTTATATCAATGCCCTGAGAGGACGTCGATGTCCTGCCAACTGTTCGCCACAAGTAGAAGTCCAGTAGAGTTAGAGATCTACTGCAGAAGTCCTCCAGTAAAACCTAAAGTACTACGTGTTCACAGCTGTTTGTGAACGAGTCCGTTAGGGAGTAGAACCCGGGCTTTATCTGACAGTCTTACTCTTTATTGATGCTGCCTTCATGAAAGTTGGATAGAAGACGTGAGATTTGGGTTCGGGTCGGACTTAAGTCACTGAATCACACTAGACTTAGACCGCTATAACACCTATACACCTTCCCAAACTATAAAAAATAGCCTGATACCTCGTCTAAGTTTTCTCCAGGAAATGTGTAGTGAAACAAGCTCTAAATCCCTACTTTGACATATAGAAGTAGTTGTGATGATTTCCTATTTTAGACATCCAGCTGTGATAAAGACATTTAAGGACTCATCTGATGTTGCATCCTGGTTGTCTGATGAATGTAAGTCCAATATTCTCTTGTCTTTGGTCTTCCCTAAGGCCTGAGAGAAACACATGTCTTCTTAGCTGCTGGGACTTCCATTTCTGCCATTTTTATCAGAGGTTTTGTTTCTGAAAACATCTGCTGGTGGAAGCCCTGAGCAGATCTAAAGGGGAACTTTGCTGTTGGTTGATTTTCAAAATAGAGCTATACTTTAGTGCTTTGAGGTTAAAACTGAAGTAATAAAAGGGTATTGACATCACTGACTCCTGCAATAGAGGTCTTTATTCAAAGATACACACCTCTGCTATATAAGGCATCTTTAGGTGCAATAATTGAAAGTATTTTGCCTTTAATTGGGTTTTGATCCGGACCTAAAACAACCTTAGGTAATAATATTGATTATTAAACTATAATTCCCGACTATAGACGCACATATTGAAGTGGTTTTGAGCTATTTACTTTAATTTTGCACCCATTTTAATGCACTCACAAAGCCAAATGACTGAAGTCTAAAGGAGTTATTTGCCACTGTGTGAATATATGGCAGAACTAATCCTCCTATAAGTCATTTTCTAACACTCTAACTCATGTTACTTAACACTTGTTGATCACAGTTAAAGGCAGCCAGGTCTGCACATCAACAGAACCATTGAAATCCATCTGTGTCTCTTCCTCTTATCCCTGGAATCTGCCTGAAAAACAGCCCTCATCCCAAAACAGGTTCTCCAAACTGTCTGAAATCACTCTGGAGATTAGAAAGTTGTTGGCTCTGAGGAGACGGATAAGAGAGGCTTTGTGCGGCGTATATTAACAATGCCTCGACGGCTGTCTGGATCTGGAAACCCTGGCAGTTCGGAGGTTCAGGCTGCTTGTTTGTCTGGCGGTATGTCGCAGTGATAAACCTTTATGAGCGGATCCAGAGAGCCCTGCCAGGAAACGCTGCCTGGAAGATTAGTTGCAGTTACTACGTGGACAACGTTTTACTGGGAAGCGTCCAAATCAAGGCTGTGCATAAAAGGACTTCTGAAACAGGGCGAGCAATCCTGTGTTTAAATCTGCCAAACTGAAAAGATTTACAGCAATAGCAGTTGTTTCAGAGAAGCTTGAAAATGCAATGAGGGTTCAAACAGCTGGAGGATCTGCACTGTCATGGAAAATTCTGACGCACACCAACATGTTTGAAGAGACGCCAATGTTCTATAAAGGAACTACAGCACGGTCACATGACTTCACGTCACCACCGCTAAGCTAAAGGCGGCTAATGTTGGGCTATAAAGGAACTACAGCACGGTCACATGACTTCACGTCACCACCGCTAAGCTAAAGGCGGCTAATGTTGGGCTATAGAGGAACTACAGCATGGTCACATGACTTCAGGTCACCACCGCTAAGCTAAAGGCGGCTAATGTTGGGCTATAAAGGAACTACAGCACGGTCACATGACTTCAGCCTCACCACCGCTAAGCTAAAGGAGGCTAATGTTGGGCTATAAGGAACTACAGCGCTTCAATGCTGACTCATTCAGGTCTGATTCCTGCAGCTCTAAAACTAGTGTCTTTACCTCTGCCCAAAAAAGTCCATCCTCCAGTCCTGCAGAGGAGGAGACACTTGGCTCAGTTTCTCTTCTCTGGTTTAGGAAACTCTTTGGCAGCCACTTCTTAAAAACTGACGTAGAAGAACTTCAACCTCCGCCTCCCTCTTTGTATACAAACCATGTCGCTTCACATCTATTACTCTCAGCTGACCTGACCGTTGGGAGTCTGGAGTGCGGCCAACTGTTGGAGGTTTACAGAACTCCAGATGGAGTCTTTTACATATGTAAATACGATTGCCTCTGTACTTATATAAATAGAAACCTCCCTCTTTTTCGCCTCCCTCACTTTGATAGGGACTCCCAGGTGCTGATCGTACACAAACTGTGCTAAACTCTGTTGTGTGAAGTTGCTCAATAGCACTTACTACCAGCGAGATAAGTTTGCTTTCTTGTGCATTTGGACTAATAAAACATCTGGATTATAGCTGCAGCAGTTATCAATATGGCAGAAAAGGCAGTTTCCAGCCTAACAACGGTGAAGATGTTCTGCTTTTCTATGTGTTATATCATATTAAAGTGGACTCCTTTGGGTTTTGGACTGATGGCTTTATAGACTCTGATGATCTTTTTTCACTTTCTTCTGAACTGAATTGTCTAGTTTTGCATTGGCGGTTTAATCCATATTATATTTGACGATATTGCTGCATTGTTATTCATTATAGTTCCTTTATTCCAGCAGCTGTGTCTCTTTTGGATATGCAATAATCCTGGACAAAATAATAAGAACACATGTCGGTTTAAAGCAATAGAACAGCCTCCAAAATGATCAACACCTTTAAAGTATTGTAACCTGTGTGATGGGAGGAGTCATAGCGGGACTGTTGTATTAGACTGGACTGGATTCTGCACACATGAAGTATATTTAATGCTAACATCTTTAAAGCAGGCTTTCATTTTAACAGGGCTTTTTTTCAATTTATATTCTGTATACTTTTTGCAACTGAATGCATAATTAAACATCAAACTGCATTTCAAACCTGATGATGTGTCTCTTATGAACGTTTGATTTTCACAGGTTTGAATTCCTAAAAGCAGCAGATGATGTGCATGCATCAATAGAGTTCACTAAAGGTAAAAGAAAGCAACAGAAATGCTTCCCATTGGGATATAATTGTTCCCTTTCTTTCCGTCAGCACTTTAGAGGACAGAATAGCATTCTTTTCCTGCTTTGTTTTGATCAAACATATCAATCATTCGCAGCAGTTCATTTCCTCTCCGTCCCCTCAGCGTGTGTAATTTCATAACAGGGTTGTAATCTTGAGATCTGGCTGTGTAGAGAAACACTAGCTTTTTTTTGTTGTATTTAACCGTTGATTTTTAGATTTTGCATTTTGCATTTTTATGCCTTCGGCTGGGCTCCAGGTCCAGGGGGCGGATTTATCTCGGTGTAATCAACACCAACAGGAACAAAGACAGACAGTCTCTGGATGATTGTGGAGTCCTAAAAAAATGACTTTGCACCAAATGCTCGTGTGGAAAAAAAAAGCTCCCAGTGTAGAAAATCATTTAAAAAGCACGGTCACTGGGTTCTGTGAAAGATAGGTTCAAAGGGACATGAGAGGTCCCACTCTGCACCAGTGAGGACATCAGATCTGGACTCAAATGTAAATGTTAAACACAAAGGAAGAAATGGTTATTACAACTTGATTTAGGGAGTTATGGGAGCCCCTCTCATGGTCAGTCTTTGAGATTAGTGGTGGTGACGTGAAGTCATGTGACCGTGCTGTAGTTCCTTTATAGCCCAACATTAGCCTCCTTTAGCTTAGCGGTGGGGACGTGAAGTCATGTGACCGTGCTGTAGTTCCTTTATAGCCCAACATTAGCCTCCTTTAGCTTAGCGGTGGGGACGTGAAGTCATGTGACCGTGCTGTAGTTCCTTTATAGCCCAACATTAGCCGCCTTTAGCTTAGCGGTGGAGACGTGAAGTGATGTGACCGTGCTGTAGTTCCTTTATAGCCCAACATTAGCCGCCTTTAGCTTAGCGGTGGAGACGTGAAGTCATGTGACCGTGCTGTAGTTCCTTTATAGCCCAACATTAGCCGCCTTTAGCTTGGCGGTGGAGACGTGAAGTCATGTGACCGTGCTGTAGTTCCTTTATAGCCCAACATTAGCCGCCTTTAGCTTAGCGGTGGAGACGTGAAGTCATGTGACCGTGCTGTAGTTCCTTTATAGCCCAACATTAGCCGCCTTTAGCTTAGCGGTGGGGACGTGAAGTCATGTGACCGTACTGTAGTTCCTTTATAGCCCAACATTAGCCGCCTTTAGCTTAGCGGTGGGGACGTGAAGTCGTAGGAGAAGGTAAAATTAATGACATTTTATGCAAACATTTCGACATTTCTGGTACCAGTTATGACAGTGTTATCCAACTTTGACTATCAGAGCAGCCTTAATACTTAAACTAGTTGTTCAAAGTATTTATTTCCACTCCCCTCAGAATATATCAGTCAAAAAACAGCTAAACTCGTCACATCTGAGAAGCTGGAAGTGGTCTAAATTGGATGCTAATGCTAAGCTAATGCTGAGAAGTGTCTCTTAAGTACTTATTTCTTTCCTATTGTTTCTTATATTTAATCAAGTGTGTTTTCTGGACTTATAAGTTGCCATAAACGTGACTTAACTGACTTTCCGTATGGTGGGAAAACCCTTCAGAAACAATGGGATGTGCAGCACTTGTGTGAATGGAAACCTCTCAAGCTAACCGAGTGACAGCCCTTCTGAAGCTCTTGACCCTTAAAAAAAAAGGCTGGAAACCTTTTTCACCCGACTCATCTGTTAGTGTGCACATGGCCTGTCCAAACACATGGGAGAGGGAGTGTGTGGGTGGTAGGGGGGGTGTCAATGTCTTCCTGCTAAGCGTTGAAGTGATTATCCGCTCACTGATGAAGATGGATGATTTGCAGGCGTCCTCCCTCCCTCCCTCGCTCCTCTCTTTTCTTTCTCTGTGCAGGAAGGATTTCATCATCAGGCTAAGAACAGAAAGGCTTCTCCATATTTTTCTTTTCTGCCAATCAGAGCTCCTCATTTGCTCCTCAATAGCATCAAATGACCTCCTCCACACTGTTGTGTAATCCTCAACAATGTCTCTTCTCTGTGCTGCTTTTCAAATGAGCCATTGTACGCTTTTTTTTCTTCTGGAAAGAGTGAACGGTGTCTTATGTTACACAGGCCTCCTTCTTCTTTGGTTTGTTTTTTCACATAACCAGGCAACTGAGAGAGCTTCAAGTCCGTAAGTGAGACTGGGAAAGTTTTAGAGTCGTGCAGGGATGACAAGCGATCCCTCAACTAAAAGCAAATGTGATATTTCAATTGGAATTGGATGTATGTCCTACAGCACGGTCACATGACTTCACGTCTCCACCGCTAAGCTAAAGGAGGCTAATGTTGGGCTATAAAGGAACTACAGCACGGTCACATGACTTCAGCTCACCACCGCTAAGCTAAAGGCGGCTAATGTTGGGCTATAAAGGAACTACAGCACGGTCACATGACTTCACCTCACCACCGCTAAGCTAAAGGAGGCTAATGTTGGGCTATAAAGGAACTACAGCACGGTCACATGACTTCACGTCACCACCGCTAAGCTAAAGGCGGCTAATGTTGGGCTATAGAGGAACTACAGCACGGTCACATGACTTCACCTCTCCACCGCTAAGCTAAAGGAGGCTAATGTTGGGCGTGAAGAGGGTTAGTCGTATCATTTAAATGTGAACCCAGATTGCTGTGCAACAATGGATTTGCTCGGTGTAACAGCAGACGTGCTTTCAGAGTTACACAACCCTGGCCTACTTAGAGTCTAATGAGGGCCGTGAACTCTGCAGTGTTATGTCATGCTAAGAAAGCTCCGGAGGGATCCCGCTCATCAGTCTGTGGTTACAGCCATGTTCGCTTGCATCTGTCATCGCGGATACGAGGCTCTGACCCTTAACCTCCTCATTACTGGTCGCTTTTCATGCTGACAATCTTGGAAATGAAGGGAATTTTACTGCAGCAGCTGAAGGCTTAAAGGAGCACGCCTGCGTTTTGGGAAATAAGTGGAAATGAATGCTCCCATTAGTTTCACCTCTGTGTGATTTAGTTTATTTTGGTTTAGCATAAACAGTGACAGAAGTCGAGTGCTGTGTCTCCATTTGGAAACCTCTGTTAGTACACCTACATGTGTAATGCATGAATTTAGCCATGATGTTGTTGTCCTAAATTGTGCGGGGCTGTTATGCACTTACCCAAATGATGATTGCAACGTCTGACTGCTTATTTCTCAAATTGCAATGAGAAGGGGTCTTACTGCCAACATTTGACCACCTTGGCCGCATTTTCACAAGTTCTACTGATCCCTCCCTCTTCCAATATGTTGGCAAGATGACGACCATTGAGGTTAGGTAGTAGGCACCAACCTGGCAGTCATAGCTCACTTAATTTTGTCCAATCTTGTCAGTTTGAACACACTTTTGCACTGAAAAAGACATGATTTAGACACATGCTTTTCCTAAGGAGGCTTAAGCAAAGTAACTCAAGAGTAAGATTGGTATTAAGGACGGCCTCAGTAATGTAGATCAAACTTCTGCTGTCGGTATGAAGCTACTGACTCTCACTTATCCAGCAGTTTCACTTCACTAACACTGACCTCTTGGCAGCGTTGTTGCATGCTGTTGGTCCAAAACACAGCAAGAGATGGAGCTATCCAAATTGAGAAAGAATTGAATTTGTAACGTCTATGATTGAAACCTGTTAATATAATAGAATGCTGCCTTGTGCAACTCAGTGAATCATTTCCAATATTCGGCAGCATTGCAAAACCACAGGTCTCATTTAGTGTTTCACATAACGTCTGACATCTGGCTGACTTATATATAAGCTTTCCAACTGTTGCAGAGATCAACCTACAGTCCTTCAGTTACAGGACGCTCTCACCGTGGCTCATCTCCAGTAATGAGTGTGTTTTTGGCCGTGAGAGTAGTGTGTGTGTGTGTGTGTGTGTGTTTCCAAGAAGAGAAGGTGGTAAACACTGAGCAAAATGTGATTATATTCACACAAACTGATTATAATGCAACAGTTGTTTCTCCTACGCAGTCAAATACGTAATCAAATCAGTCCTAAATGCCACAAAATGAGCGTCATTACACGAGACAACATCTCCACATGTAGTCTGTAGCAGATAAGATAGCATGATCGGGCTTTCATCGGTGACTGTGTGTCTTTCACAACTGAGATTTCCTGCCTGCAGAATCAAACAAGCTGAAAGAAGGACTTATAAAGAGGTAGACGGATAAATAAAGACAGGAAGTGACACATAGAAGAAGAAGAGGACTCACGGCTCGGTGAGAAAGAGACACTCTGCTTTGAGTAAATAAACACAGCGGAGTAAACACACTGTTTAGATTCCTTCAGTTGCATGTAAACACATCCTCAAAAGCCTGGTTGTAATTCCCAGCATTTTGAAACCATTTTCAAGCCTTAATTCGGAAATTCTCACCCTTAAGTTTCTGGACGCTATGCTGCATTCAGGTTCACTGTTTGCTATGAGCGGCAGACGTTACCTTCAGGGACACGTCACTGCAGATTTGTGGCACAAATACAGTAGAATTTGCAGATGGATGAACCTTTAAGTACTTTATCTTCTTGCCCAATTCTTTGTAAAAGACCAGAAAACCACAATGCATTGCAGCCACGGTCTCATAATGCAAGACAAACCTACTTTTGCAGATTTTTCAGGGGAGTTTTGTCACTTTTTATTCAGATGTTTAAGGAGTGCATCAGGATTTTTGTTATCTCCAAATGAGTGTGCACTCTGGGGTCAGTTTATACAAATGTCACACTTGTTTTAAATACAGATATTTGGGAAAGTAGGAATCAGATTCTGAAAATGGATCTATCTTCAAAAACCTGAAGCTTGAGTCATGTGTTGTTTTACATGATTTTCCAGGGAGTTTAGTTTGCCTTTTTTAAAATGTTTTTCTGTTGAATGAAATGTTTATTTATTGATAGATGTTACATGCCATCACATGCTTAAGGACATTACATCACTTTATATTCTTTAATGTAGTTCTAAGTTCATAAACACACCTTTTTCTTTCCACCACATAAACATCATGAGGCATTTCAGGAATGGACACGCAGTGAGATGTACATTTGCAAAGTGCTGAGTGAAACCTACAGGAGGGTTTACTGTACACACACACACGAACACACACACACACACACACACACACACACACACACACACACACACACACACACACACACACACACACACACACACACACACACACACACACACACACACACACACACACACACACACACACACACACAGGAGGCATGTGTAGTAAATCCAGGATGTACTGAGCCGCGGGGAGAGATGAGAGGATTAACCTGCTGTAGGGAAGAAGCTGCATGCTCAACATAAAGATGGACAAATGACACACACACACACACACACGCACACGCACACGCACACACACAAATAATTTAAAGGTTGAAGTAATAAAGAAGAGGAGATATTCTGAGGTTCACACTTGTATTCAGTGCCTCTACTTTGATGTTTTTACTTGCATTGATGTCCCAAAAGGTCTTTATTTTTCCTATACTGCCTGGAGGGGAACTTTAGGGGGGGGGTTATCCTTTGCAGACCATTTACATGCACAAAATAACACACGGAAAGGGAAAAACACTTTAACAGGGCCTGTTTTGCACTTGATGTGTCGTCATTGAATGATTTAATTGCAATGAATATAATACTGAGACAATAAGAGGTTTGTTTGTTAAGATTTATCTCCCTAAATAAACCTCCACTGCCTAAGAAGTGAACAACTTTCTAAAAGCACATGTTTTTATGCATTACATTAGTCAAAACCTAACTTTTAGACTCAGTTTGCTCCCTTTTATAACTCAATAATAGCCTCACATGTTAATTATGAGTGTAAAATGCCTCCATCTGTTCCTCCTTTCATTCGCCTGCTTTTCAATAAGCTCCTCTCTGAAGCTTAATGACTCCCAACTTATTCCTTTGAATCGTGATTAGAAGTTTTCCTGTGATCAGCAGAGAGACAAAGCAAAGTATTCTGGTTTGTTTGGATTTATCTAATGAAGCGGTTTCAGATCTGAGGAAGATGAAGGGAGATCATTGCCATTTAACAAAGGTCAGTGGCGGGCGGCCTTTAACACAGTCATACCTCCCCTTTAAATCCTAATTACACCTTTATTCTGTCCTTTTCCTCGCGGTCTAACATCCACATTTCCTGTCTCCATCCTCCTGCATCTTTTGCTCCTTCATTATTAACCCCGTGTGACTCTTAAAGCCGTCTCTATTGAAACCCAGCAGCTGCAGGGAAGAAGCTCACTTTGTTTCTGCACATTTCTCAGAGACGGAAATCCCTTCTCTTTCCTTTATTTCGAGCTGTAATTATTTATATCCAGACCTTTATCTCCATCTCCTCTCCCCTCCCCGACATTCAAGACCTCCAACCTTATTTTTTCCTCTCAAAATCACGTCTTAATCCAGCCGGTTTTCGCTAAATATTTAATGTTCTTGGAGGTCAGTGTGTGCGACACAGAACCGCTTCTCTCCGAGCGTCTGTGAAAGTGCTTCCACCTTTTTCTTCCATCGCTCCTTTTTTGAACCGGTGTGGAAAAATAATTCTCCGGAGCAGATGGTCGCTGTGGCTTTGGACGGCCGTCATGTGTCCCCTTGGTGCTGAATGTGACTTCCTGTCACCCTTGTACCATATGCTACTGATATGCCATGTAAAAAAAATCTGTAATTTATAAAGGAACAAGGTTTCCGCTGCAGCAGCGTCATCACAAACAGAAAGAGAAGTCCTGCAGATTTGTCCCCGGGGAAATGAGACGGGTTGCGCAATTAATTGTTATTTTTATCAAAATTGCAATTGTGCAATATCCAAATCCCAAAAGGCAAAGGTATTATGTAGAACTATCTGAATGAGGTGTTGTGGAGCTGCAGAGAAACCTGGTTTGAGTCACAAAATTACAGATGATTGTAGAACTAGAGAGATGTGCCAGTAGAAGTTTGGACACTAAATCCTAGGGATAACTACAGAGAACAATGATATAAATGTGCCAAAATACAAGACATGGTAAAGTATTGGAACATAACATCATAAATATTGATTTTCAAATTCAGAATATTGAATGTTATTCTCCCAATGTTGACTTTTTCCTTGAAATGTTGATTTTTTATTTAAATTTTGACTTTTTTCTCAGAATTTTGACTTTTTCTCTGATTTTTTTGAAAGGTCTCAAATGGTGTTTCCCTCGAATGCAAATCACATCTCAATTGCAAAGTTCACAAAAAAGTCCGTTCTTGTTTGATGTTGACAGATCCTCCAATGATGAGATGCGTGGTGTAAAAGGAGAGTGCAGAGGATCAGACATGTTTGTTTATTTAAACATAAAGTCTTCCTTCCAAAGACGGGTTGCTAGTTTTGGCAGTGAACATCTTAAGTCTACGATATACTCAACAGTGAAGAGAAGACATGAAATACTGCCTGGACTAAATGGTGCAAGTCAATTTCCACAGAAGTAACTTTACTCACATAACTTGGAGGAGCCAACTGGCTTTTATGCAAATCAGCCGATCAATTAGTATCATACTCGTTCTGTTCTCAAATTGCTTATATTGTAGTAACCGTAAAACTAGCTGGTTTGGCTCGAGGTCTAGCCTGTGATCGTGCACCTGCAGTCAATTCTGTTAAAGCTCACATGCTGCTTCTAGAAACCCTGCATCCTTGAAGACCGTTCTTGTCAGTCGATGTCAAATCTCTCTCGGAGCATCTCCCCGTTAGTGTGACGGTCCGACAGTAACACACCAACATCTCCATCTCCGTCAGCCTCTCAGGACTGATGGTTACGGTGACTTTTCCTGACATGGGGGTCAGTGAGGAGTCCCATATTGTGACATTTTGCTGCCAGTCGCATTAGACATGGAGCGGGGCCGTGTGTGTGTGTGTGTGTGTGTGTGTGTGTGTATGTGTGTGTGTGTGTGTGTGTGTGTGTGTGTGTGTGTGTGTGTGTGTGTGTGTGTGTGTGTGTGTGTGTGTGTGTGTGTGTGTGTGTGTGTGTGTGTGTGTGTGTGTGTGTGTGTGTGTGTGTGTGTGTGTGTGTGTGTGTGTGTGTGTGTGTGTGTGTGTGTGTGTCTTATTGTTCTGCTTTGACCTTTAGGGATGGAGGTTGGCTTGTGATTTAGGTCATCACCAACCCTACTGTCATTTTTGCCATGCTGCTGAGGAACATGGTATCTGCCGCTCTAACCGGCATGTTTCAGGGGTCGATCGGTTCCCATTTCCTTCTGTTGGACTCTAACGTTGGAACATCACTACTTATTTTTGCGATATAGCTTTGATTGATCTTTTTCTCGCTGTGTTTTTCGCATAGTTTTTTGTATTTCTAAGCTCCAAACTAAGCTCCTCCTTCCTAAATTAAAAATATTGACCCTCAGAATCTGAATCGTGTCAAATCCTCTGCAGTGCATTCATAAATATCTTAATTAAATAAAGGAATCCATCATTTGTTTTAATAAAGTTTTCAATTGAAAGACTTTCCAGCTAAATTGGCAGCTTTACATAATTTAAAGCACATTCTTCATCTTTTCTCTGAGCTGGACATTTAATATGCATTGATTCATTAAAACTGGGTCTTTCTGGGGTTTTTTGTGGTGAAAACATAACAAACAAACCTTGAAAAGAAGCTCAAATTACAGACGATTGTAGAACTAAGAGAGATGTGTCCGGTAGAACTAATGGACATGAAAATTAAATATAATATATGAACTACCGAGGAACAATGATATGAATGTACCTGAATATAAAACATGGGATGGTATTTTAACATCAGCTGAAGAATATTGGATTTTAAAATTCTGAATTTTGCATATCTTTAGTTTCCCCTGAGATTTGGATATTTTTTCTCGAATTTTTTCTCTAAATGTTGAATTTTTTTCTCAGAATTGTGACTTTTTTCTCTCAATTTTTCCACAAACTGCGTACTCAGGTTTTTATGTACCCTCATCATACTTGATAAGTAGGTTTCCATGCTTTTTCCTCTTAATTTTGTTCAAATCTTATTAAAGATTTCCTTTGTAGTGCAGCCTTCACACCGTTCGTTACCAACTCTCGTAATCGTCCCCTCTTCCTTTATTTAGTTTCCCCTCTCACTCTCTATTAAAACCTCCCATAATGCATTTCTCCCTCCTGCATGCTGGAGTTTGCATATTTCCATATTGTCTCCCCTCGTTTTGGGAGCAGAAGACAAAGGAATGCAAATAAAGGAAGAGAGCAGACATGTTGGAAATGACGCAAACATGACCAGTGGACTCGTAATCGCCCCCAGGTTAGATGGTGGTGGGAGGTTAGCACACCCCACCACCACCACCATCAACCCTTTACTCTCCGCCTCATGATAATCATAAAGGCGAGAGATGAGACGCTGACCTACATCCTAAACATCCTCCACGACATCAATGATGTGCTGGTGAGAGGAGGGGGATGGGGGGGGGGGATTAATCTTGTTACGCTTCAAGATTTTATAAAATGTAATGGTGCAGGGATGTTGAATTTCTGTTGGCCCATCCCGAGGGGCTCACTCGACCCGAAGCCACCAGGACTTCTCCATTGGATTATTGCAAACAGTTGCATCATCAAATTGTCTAAACTTGAAATACTTGAAGTTATTCTAAAATCATCCTGAAGACAACTCCGTGAAGTGTCCCCTCGAGTCGCCTCGGTTCAGACAGCGAGGTGATGGAGGTCAACGGGGGTCAGCGAGATGACACATCCCACCAGAGGAAGCCCTTCCCAACTAACCTCCCCCAGCACACCCCGACAAAAAGAAAGCAAGAGACCCACGTAAAGAAAGAAGGTCTGTTTGAGTCAAAGAGCAGATTACAGAACGGAGCTTTGGCTCATGGAGGACCTGAGCAGCAGGGACTGGATCTAGAAACGTTCTTATTGGGTCTTAGATCGAGCCGGGAGACAATGCCTCACTGAGGGCTGTGGCTCTGTTGTGATTGGTCAACCGCTTAGAGATGTCCCGCTCCTTAGCCTATCATGTACAATGTGTTGGAGTGTAGCCAATAGAAGTGTTCTGTAGTGATGTCACTATGTTCCGGAAATAAACAAAGGAGTCCAATGGAGGCGTTCAATGGAGGGAACACAGGGATTTCAGCCTTTGCAGATTATTGACATGCACTAAAACCTATATTTCACTCTACAGGAAAGGAAACACCCACAAAAACCAGAGAAGGACGTTGACAGAAGGACAAAGCAAGCTTGTGACCTTTTATCAGCGGCTGAATTTGTCCTGAAAAGGCAAAATGATCCACTAAATCACATCAGTGAGAGAAAAGCCGACATTGTGTTGTCCTTTCTATCATCTTGAAACCCTTGAAACCCCCTTTGGATTCATCTTGCGTATTATTTGCTCCATTGAAGCGTGCAGCTGCATCATTGAATATTGCTGTGTTCAGCAATGTCTCGCCATGCAGTCCAGATATTTCCACGTCTCTTTGTTGTTTTGTGTGTTTGATATAAAGTGTCACGGCTCGCTGGTTAGCCTCGAAGGTTTGGAGGATAAAACTCAGATATATTGCGCTATTTCTCCTCATTTTGAACATTTATGAACCTAGAAATATGTGTTTCCTGTAACGGACGTCTCTCTGAAACACTGCACACACTCCACTTTCTGTTTATTCTGCAGAGTATGAGCATTTGACTGTCACTACAATTGGATTATTTTTTAATCTACTCGAACGTTCACACTCCCGCTGATGATGCTCTGTTGGGAATAAGAAGTAAAACCTGATGATGCATCATAAGCAGCTGCAGCGTCCCCGTCAACATTTACATAACTTGTAAATAATACGTTTTGGGAGGTGTGATATGAGATATTTCTCTGGTAATCATTGAATATTAGCTATTTTTTGTATAAATCTTGTGGAGTTTTGTCCCAGGATTGTGAAATATAGTGGATTTGACCTTTATTTACTTAATTAATGATAGAATTTTAGTTATTTCTTGGCTTTTATCCCATTTTTTACTTTTAACTATACATTTTCAGAGTGCATACCAAGTATATTCACAAAATAAAAAGTATTAACCACCAACACAAGTCATACTCACACATAATATAGAAGCACAAAACAAATAGCAAGACAACAAGGGGGGAAAGGAAAGGAAAAGAGAGGTAAATAGGAAACAATAAAGCTCCTATAATGATGATGAAAATGGGAATTATCACTATTTTTAAATGTCATTAACTGTCTGGCTTGTTTTTTAGGAACTGCTATAACTTTTTTAAATCTAAATTGTGAAGGTGCAAGCAGACCAGGAGAAATATGCAGAATTAATAGAGAACAACTGATCAGGTTTTGGTCAAAACGATGAGTGAGACGGAGCGGGTTGTAAAAGGTTCTCCGTTTACATCACAAGTCTTAATTTAAGAGCCCTAAACGTTCACATCTTTGCCTCAGAATGAGAACAACACTGTCTCTTCTCATGATGAATCGGCTGCAGTCACGCTTTGTTCCCTCACACACTCACAGACACACATCTTATGACTGTCATGCTCGCTCTGCAGTTACAAGGCTAACCGCTGTTTCAATTATACACCGTAAATCCCTTCGAGGACAGTGTGGGACTCCAGTTCCCATGATCCCCCACACTGAGGTAATCTGTTTGCATGAGAGGGGCTGACTGCTCGTTAATCACAGCTGGTTTCTTGTATATTTATCCCTGTGTATTCTGTCTCATAATGTCTTTACGACGCACGATTAGCATTTTTGCTCTCTCGAATGAAGTGTTTCGGAGCTTCATAATATTATATATTATATGTAATTTTCTACAACGTGAGGCAACATTTTTTTTTAGAACTTAACAATTACACCATTTTTAATGGCCTAAAAGATTGAATGATTATAGAAAAAAAATGGTGGATTATTCCCTATTGATAAATAAATTAATGAAGCATTGCACTTTAATTTAATTTAATAAAAAATCCTGACAATCTTTTTCCTATTATTACTGTTGTTATTTTATTATTATTATTATTATTATTATTATTATTTATCATTATTTATTTTATTATTATTATTATTATTATTATTATTATTATTATTTATCATTATTATTATTATTATTATTATTATTATTATTTATCATTATATTATTATTATTATTTATTATCATTATTATTATTATTATTATTATTTATTATCATTATTATTATTATTATTATTATTATTTATCATTATTATTATTATTATTATTATTTATCATAACTACTATTTATTGTATTATTGTTATTGTTATTAATAATATTATAAATGTATTTTATTTAAAAATAAAATATGTAGTTTTATTATTATTATTATTATTTACATGAACAACGATGGGTTTTACAACATTGAAAACTAACGTTCCACCTTTTTTGTCCCTCTCACAGACACACACTCTTTCTCACACACATATCCAGATCACATGTTTATCTCTCTGATGGAAACATGGACGTGTATCAAATCTGCCGTAATGAGTTAAATCCCTAAAATGCACCTTTTTAAAATCTCTAATCCCAGTCTCTGTATACACGATCACTGCTCAGGACTCTATCCACAGTCTCTGTATACACGATCACTGCTCAGGACTCTATCCCAGTCTCTGTATACACGATCACTGCTCAGGACTCTATCCACAGTCTCGTGCTCATTGTTGTGATCTGTTGTAGCTCCGCTGTGATGAAAGAAACCCTGTGTGCTCGACTGAAGACACACAGAGCTGCTTTTGTTCAGGAAGGACAAAAACAATAAGGAGCAATTTCCAGAGTCTTACAGTTACACTCTACACTGAGCCTCAGTCTGTTGTTCATGTCCCTTAGTTACTTAGTATTTAAGGTAGTTATTAACCATATTTTCCACTATTATGGGGCTAAGCCTGCCAGCTAGTTCAGGCAGTCAACTCGAGCGTCAATGATGCATTTACTTCGTCCATCTTACAACCAACCAATCCCATTCTCCTAAACCTGCCGCTCTATTGAAGCTGCCAGATCTGCTGCCTCGCTAATGCTAATGCTAATGCTTCCACGTTGATGCTGTCTTTATTTGAGGGGTCACTAATACATTTTAGGATTAGCATTATGTAATTAGGTTGCTAGTTAGTTCTGTAGCTATCTGCAAGATTACATATTTTGATTTTCAATAAAAGTGGATTAAATCGTTGGCTGGTTTATTCCGGCCTGGATCTTAATTTTGATCTTATTTTAAATTACATGTGCATATGGGAACTTCAGACCTCTGCCAAGGCCAGGTTATCTTTTGCAAAATAAGCACCATTTATTACATCTTTGCAAGCTTTATCTTTTACTGCAGCTTTCTGAAACATAACATTTGTGTGCCCCTTTTCATCATCTAGCTTTAGAGACTTACAGTAACGTTTCACCACTTTCTGCCCCCGTTCTTCTTCTCTTTAAGGTAACTCTCACTAAACCAACAGCCAGGTTCTATTCCACTGACATAATCGCTTTCAGATGGGACATAGTTGACATAAGCTCATAGGAAATGGTTGTTTAAATATATCTATGTCAGGTTGTGGAAAGCTGACACGTTCGTCCCTTTCCAATGTTTCTCTGATATCTGTTCATGCAGAATGTGTTCGACAAAAAGCCGAAAGGAATTCCATCTCAAGCTGTCCTCTAGTGTAGGAAGCAGACAGGAAACAGATGAAGAAATGAAGTGTTTCTGAAGTCCAGGTCACTTCCTGCTGCCGACGGGGGAGGAAATATGTGGGAAATCCCAAAGTTTTACACCGACAACATGTTTTTACACCTGGGCTGCTGAACACGGACAAAGGAGACACAAATCATCTTTATAAGGGAGCTATATCATCAGTTTAAGGCCCATGAATCTATCAGCTGATATTAACACGACTAGTTTCAGTGCCAAGTTATGTGTTTTTAAAATGGGAAACCGCTCGGAGAGTTCTCCACTTTCTGTAGGAGTAAGAGTTGCTAAATTCAGACTCAATTACGGCTTCATCTTGCAGCATACTAACAGGTGCAGTCAGTAAAACCTCTAAGTGACTAATGTGAAGCAAATGGGTTAGCTACAGTTTTAAACTCAGCATTTCTCACAATAATGCAAAATCCGATGGAAAAATCCCACTGGCTTTTTGTTGCAGGAGCCGTTGTGATGCTTACTTCCAGGGTGGCCTTCAAAAACACGTCATCCTTGCATATTTATATACACTTTCAGACGTTAACTAACCCTCCTTTTTATATTTATTCATTTAGATTTTGCCACCACAGCTGACGGACGTACATTTACTTGTTCTTGTTGTCGTTGTAAACTTCCTTAGCACAGAGGCGATTGATTGTGAGGTCTCGCAGAAACAGGAGGAATCTGGTTACAGCAGATCGGAGGAAAGATTTGGAAACGATCTGTCTTTCTGTGTTTGGCGCCTCATGTCAGAAAAGAAAATGTCCAGGTATTTAGAAAATCTGAAAAAGACCGAGCCTACTGGAGCGTTTTATTTCAGGCTGTTTTCAATCGTTTTTCTGCCGAGGGACAGTTTCTGTTTTGGGATTTGTGTGTGTGGTTGTGTGTGGTTGTGTGGTTGTGTGTGGTTGTGTGTGTTGTTCTAGAAGAGGAATGCCCTCTCTTTTTCTGATGACCAGTGACAGATGCCATGCTCGAGGCGGGACTAACATCTGTGTGTGTGTGTGTGTTCAAGAATGTGTGGCCTCCAACAGTCAGTACAAAAAGGGCCATGTATCTGTGTGTGTGGAGACATGACTACAGGGAATTATGGGATGAGTGGGAGCCGAGGCAGTGCTCATTAAAGTCCAAAAGGGAATGAGTCGAGCAATGGAGACTCTTTTATTGTTGGTACTCCTACACCTGAAGATCAGCAGGAGAGGACTCTTTAAAGTAGAGACTCTACATACTGATATACACCTGAACATCAGCAGGAGAGGACTCTTTAAAGTAGAGACGCTACATACTGATATACACCTGAACATCAGCAGGAGAGGACTCTTTAAAGTAGAGACACTACATACTGATATACACCTGAACATCAGCAGGAGAGGACTCTTTAAAGTAGAGACTCTACATACTGATATACACCTGAACATCAGCAGGAGAGGACTCTTTAAAGTAGAGACGCTACGTACTGATATACACCTGAACATCAGCAGGAGAGGACTCTTTAAAGTAGAGACACTACATACTGATATACACCTGAACATCAGCAGGAGAGGACTCTTTAAAGTAGAGACTCTACATACTGATATACACCTGAACATCAGCAGGAGAGGACTCTTTAAAGTAGAGACACTACATACTGATATACACCTGAACATCAGCAGGAGAGGACTCTTTAAAGTAGAGACTCTACATTCTGATATACACCTGAACATCAGCCGGAGAGGACTCTTTAAAGTAGAGACACTACATACTGATATACACCTGAACATCAGCAGGAGAGGACTCTTTAAAGTAGAGACGCTACATACTGATATACACCTGAACATCAGCAGGAGAGGACTCTTTAAAGTAGAGACACTACATACTGATATACACCTGAACATCAGCAGGAGAGGACTCTTTAAAGTAGAGACGCTACATACTGATATACACCTGAACATCAGCAGGAGAGGACTCTTTAAAGTAGAGACACTACATACTGATATACACCTGAACATCAGCAGGAGAGGACTCTTTAAAGTAGAGACTCTACATACTGATATACACCTGAACATCAGCAGGAGAGGACTCTTTAAAGTAGAGACGCTACATACTGATATACACCTGAACATCAGCAGGAGAGGACTCTTTAAAGTAGAGACACTACATACTGATATACACCTGAACATCAGCAGGAGAGGACTCTTTAAAGTAGAGACGCTACATACTGATATACACCTGCTTTAGAGTAATATCATTGGTCCCTGATGACGTTATGAATCCGTCTCCCTCTCCCCCTCTTTCTCCTTCTCTCTCTCCTGCTTCTATTTCCAGCGCTCGTCTTTTATTTCTGAATTATCGTGCATCCTCCCGTCTGGCCCTCGAGACTCTGATTGGAGATGGACGACCTTTTTCGGCGGCGGGGGGAAAGCTTTGAACGGCTGCGCTCGTATTGATGTGCTGTAATTGTCTTCTTCTGAGTGGTGTAATTCTATAGCGGTGTGTTCAGGCTGAATGCCAGGGCGGGTAGGAATAAAACCCTGCTGTAGCGAGAGAGCGTTGGATGAGATGGAAAGATCAGACCCATTTATGCAAGATGGAATTGACTGATGGAGAAACGATGTGGAAATTGTCCATTTTGTTCTGATTTTGGAGAATAAAATGGACCTTTCACCAGGTACCAGATAAAACCATGACTCCAGCTGCTGTATTTCACATATTAAACTGAGCTGTCTGCAGAAAATGTTCAATTTGGAGGATAAGTGTTGGATCTTTAGTTGCTGGTGATCTAGGTCTCGTCATTACAGTTACAAAATCATCTTTCTTCACCTCAAGAACATCTCCAGACTCCGGCCATCACTCTCCAACTCAGAACAAGTCATACACGCCTTCATCCCCGCCCGCCTGGACTACTGCAACCGAGTCCGGGGTTCCCAGCGAAACCCTGGACAGGCTCCAGTATGTTAGGGTCCTCACCCACACAAACCCCTACCCTCCGTCACCTCCACATGCTCCCGGTCAGGTCCCGCATCACCTATAAACTCCTCCTCATCACCTTCAAGTCCCTCCATGCCCTCTCCTCTCAGACTCTGGCCTACTTTCCATTTCCCATTCACACCTCTGCACTTTCGGGGAGCGTGCTTTCAACTCTTGCCATGGAGGAAGTTGCTGTAGATCATGTTTACATATTGCCTTTAAAGAACGCTGAATTAGCAATCAGCAGCTCCTGTTTGCAGTGCACCCTTTTGAGTACAGATAACTAAGACTGCATGACTTTGATACTGAAGGAAACTTTAAAACTGGAGGGTAAAGCGGCTGCCACGAGAGGTGCTGCAATGACTCATAATCCCGACTATACCATGAACACTGCTAACCTGCCAGGTGAGGTGCACAACAACTCAGGGAATGATGCCCAGGAGTTAGTATTATGACTTTGAGTTCAAAGAGATCAAGGGACGGAGGAGAAAGGTGAACAAAGTGGCCAAGACAGGCTATAGGAGCATAGGCAGGCCTGAGCCCTAACTGTAAGCTTTATCAAGGGAAACCAGAGACACTTTCACCATCCTGGCTCCAGTTTGCCTCTGTCTTGGACTTGTCTTCAATGACTATAGTCTAAAATGTGTCTCTGCTATATCCTCTGCAGCTTCACTAATGAAAGCATATGGTTATTAGTTGGTCGTCATGCAGAAAGCGAGCATTCATTCCCGAAAATCAATCACGCTTTTCAGTTCAAGAGCGACAAACAAGCAGCCATCTTTGTTCTGTCCTTGTGTTTTTGAGTATGGATTAGCTAAATGACGCAGAATGTAACAGTTGCTGTGTGTGTGTGTGTGTGTGTGTGTGTGTGTGTGTGTGTGTGTGTGTGTGTGTGTGTGTGTGTGTGTGTGTGTGTGTGTGTGTGTGTGTGTGTGTGTGTGTGTGTGTGTGTGTGTGTGTGTGTGTGTGTGTGTGTGTGTGTGTGTGTGTGTGTGTGTGTGTTGTGTGAATACAGCTCTCTCATTGTAATTCTGAGAGTGAGTGTGTATCTATGACTGCCTCGTCAACACACCAATCTACCGAAGGACATGCACACAGTGGGCATTGTCTGTCACTACAGTATTAAAAGGCACTCACAAACACACACACACACACACACACACACACACACACACACACACACACACACACACACACCACACTCACTCCCACACTCTTTGAACTTCATATACTGTGAACATGAAAACAGGGGTCTCCTGTTCGGACCATGAATGACAGTTTTACAGCTCATTCTGCTAAAGAGATACCTAAATGCACACACACACACACACACACACACACACACACACACACACACACACACACACACACACACACACACACACACACACACACACACACACTGCTGTGGATGGCATTCAGTCACGCATTCCAGGCATATGAACAGCAGTGCACTGAGACCCTCAGCTGTGGCTTAAGGTCACCATGAACACGCACACACACACACACACACACACACACACACACACACACACACACACACACACACACACACACACACACACACACACACACACACACACACACACACACACACACACACACACACTGTCTCTCTCTCACACAGTGTGGTTTCATTAATGTACCCGGCACAGTGTTTGTGTTCCTCTGTATATTGATTCATATTTAATGTGTTTGTTCAAGGGCTGAAACCATGTGAACAGTACAACACACACACACACACACACACACACACACACACACACACACACACACACACACACACACACACACACACACACACACACACACACAGGGCTTTGGATGTATCTAACATTAATATTTGACCGGCTCTTTTGTCGTCCCTTTTGCTGCAGCTCTAATTGTGTTTGTTGGGAGCAGACACACACACACACACACACACACACACACACACACACACACACACACACACACACACACTGTGTTGGGAGCAGACACACTCGGTGTTTGGCGACCACAGGTTCTTTTCCAGGAATCATTTTATAAAGGAAAACTCGGCCATATGAACGGGAGCATGGCGTCAGTTCATTTCCTGTGGCCTGTGACTTGAATGCTCTTCCTTTACGCCTGTATTTGTTTACATTTGCCTATAAAAGTTTGCCACATTAGCATTTAGCAGTTCCTGCTGCTACATACAGATGTCACCCTATTACTCTGATACTGAGACCTAAACGTGTGTGTACGTCAGTTTCAACAGCCTTTCAATATACTGTAATAATGAAGAATAGAGATACTGTGATACGATATACTGCGATACGATATACTGCGATACGATATACTGCGATACGATATGCTGCGATGCGATATACTGCGATATGATATACTGCGATACGATATACTGCGATACGATATGCTGCGATACGATATACTGCGATACGATATACTGCGATACGATATGCTGCGATACGATATGCTGCGATACGATATGCTGCGATACGATATACTGCGATACGATATACTGCGATACGATATGCTGCGATACGGTATACTGCGATATGATATACTGCGATACGATCTACTGCGATACGATATGCTGCGATACGATATACTGCGATACGATATACTGCGATACGATATACTGCGATACGATATGCTGCGATACGATATACTGCGATATGGTATACTGCGATACGATATACTGTGATGTGATATACTGCGATATGATATACTGCGATATGATATGCTGCGATACGATATACTGCGATACGATATACTGCGATACGATATACTGCGATACGATATGCTGCGATACGATATACTGCGATATGGTATACTGCGATACGATATACTGTGATGTGATATACTGCGATATGATATACTGCGATACGATATACTGCGATACGATTTACTGCGATACGATATGCTGCGATACGATATACTGCGATATGGTATACTGCGATACGATATACTGTGATGTGATATACTGCGATGTGATCTACTGCGATACGATATACTGCGATACGATATACTGCGATACGATATACTGTGATGTGATATACTGCGATGTGATCTACTGCGATACGATATACTGCGATACGATATACTGCGATACGATATACTGCGATACGATATACTGCGATACGATCTACTGCGATACGATATACTGCGATATGATATACTGCGATACGATATGCTGCGATACGATATACTGCGATATGGTATACTGCGATACGATATACTGTGATACGATATGCTGCGATACGATATACTGCGATACGATATACTGCGATACGATATACTGCGATACGATATACTGCGATACGATATGCTGCGATACGATATACTGCGATACGATATGCTGCGATACGATATACTGCGATACGATATACTGCGATACGATATACTGCGATACGATATACTGCGATACGATATACTGCGATATGATATACTGCGATACGATATACTGTGATATGGTGCATTTCTGTAGGGATTATTTCCCCACTCCTAATTCCAGTAACATACAGACGGAGAAACCAGCAGTAAAACATAGTAAATAACATGTTGTTGTTTATGTCAGCTCAGTGTCAGCAGTCCCCACATCTGTACACAAAGCTGCCTCTCATCCACCCTGAGTACTCTGAGCAGATACTGTGGTTTTTATTTCCACATCTAATGTCAATAATCATTGTTTCTGAACGTGTCTTCTGTGTGCAAATGTGTCTCTGTAAAGAAAGTACAACTTCTGGGAATTTCTGAAAAATATGACATTTCTGAATCACTCTCAGTTTGAATGAGAGAGTTTATGTAATAACATATCGATACCTGGCATCTGTGTATCGTTACAACATCGCCATGAAAGTATGGAGATACTATACTGCTGGGCTCCATTATTTCCCCCACCCCTAACCAGCCGTGTGTTCCCTTGACTTAAAGCAGAGTTTTAACGTTGTGTGGATGTGTGGGTTTGTCCATGCATACAGATGTGCTCAAAAGCGTCCTGAATTATTATTATTTCCCACCATGCAACGACGGCTTGAGTGTAATTTAATCTGCAGCCTGTCGAGAGTGACTTAATGTCAGCTGGCAGTTAATTTCCTGTTGTCTCACTCTGCATTTACACTTTGTGATTCATGAGAATTAATTCTGCTTCCTTTGTGTCCTTCTTTTTAAAAGTATAATTCCAGGTGGGTTCAGCGTTTTGTAACAGGAGTGTTTTCACTGTGTAGGAAACAGAAAGAGAGGTGTGTGTGTGTGTGTGTGTGTGTGTGTGTGTGTGTGTGTGTGTGTGTGTGAGCAGCTGTGGAGGTTTATTTAGCCACCACTCTGCTGCTTCTCATGACCTGCAGACGCCTCATATAGTTGACCTGTGACCCGGCGGTGTGTTTAATACGCTGCAGAGGCGAGGGTCGTCTAACTACACAAACATCTCCGCTGTAATCCATCTCCTTCATAGCTAACTGGAGTATATTCAGGATATGAAAGGTAAGAATTAGAGAGGATTGAAACCGCTGTTGATGTTAGACTTTCTGCTCAGAACTGTTTCACATCGCACAGCCTCAGACTGGAGGTGAACCTGTTGCCGGCTTGTACTTCATTTATATTTAAGGCTTTTCAGTTTATGCTCCGACTCTCAGACTGTTGACATCCCAGCCGCCTGCTGTGGGAATTGAACCTGCGACCCTCTGGCTGCAGGAGTGTGTCTGCTGCTCCGGGTTTTTCTGCAGAATAACAAGCAGAGCGTTTGTTTTATTCATGCAGAAGGTGATTGAAATGTAACAGGCACTACTGCTTTGAGGCTGAGAACCAAAACACTAACTCACTGTAGTTGTTTTATGTCCTTTAACTTGGATTTTGGAATAAACAATTGTAGAAAATGGCTTGTAAGCGTGCAAAATACTCTCAAAAACGCAGGGCATTTTACAAGTCTTAAAGGGTATATAACGCTGTATGTAAATGGTGATTGTGGTTTTGCATATTACTCGTAAAATCAGTCTCTTTCTATCAATATTCTTTCTGTTCTTAATTGTTTTAGGACAGTTTACGCGGGTTAAGTATAAACTGTTGTAGGAAATGGTTTGTTAAAGGTTCCAAAATGTCCTAAATTAGATTTGATTTACTTAATTGATCTCACTTTGGCAGATTTGTCCCAGCAGCATGTTAACAAAGCCTTGTGAAAAACTTTGAGATAAAAGAATACACAATTAAACACATATGACAAGTGGAAGCCAGACATTCTGTGCAAGGTTTCCAATCGTCTTTCCTTAGTTTATGTTGCGTTTAAAAGGAAAAACAACTGTGTTGACTTTGAAGGACGGGCCTGAGCAGCCACAGGCAGACCCTGTGTGACTCTGACTGAGTTTAACTGGAGCTGTGAGCTCTTTAACCTCCTAATGCGGTTTGTTAGTTCTTGATTTAATTTCCCCATTAGGGATGCTTTTCCAATTCCCCGCTGGACGAGCGCCAGTGTTTTGTCCCGAGTGTTTTACCAGAACCGCTCTGCAATCAGAGGTCTTCATCTTCTGGTTGTTTCTGAAACCGGTCCAGAATTGGCAGATGTGTAGGTGAACACATTAGGGTGCGTCTTTCAGATAAAGATTGGTCTTATAATAAAGTAAAACCGGTCTTTTGCTCATCACAAAAAGTCTAAACTAACACATCTGGAGTCTAACTAACACATCTGGAGATACGTAGTTTTCACTGGAATTTAAATTGGTGAGAATCTGTAATCTGAGAAGAGACCAAAGCAAATGTAGTGAATAAAGAGGACGATATTCCCCTCTGAGACGACGGGAATTAGAACGATTAGATGAATTAAAAACATGCATGAAATGGAAATTCTCCAATGTGTTTTTAAGGTCAGTGTACCTCGGAGAGTAACTGAAGAATCCGGTTGTTTATTTCTCTTTATGCGGCGTAACAGTCTATTTTAATAACCTGTTAGCTTCTCAGGCACACGGGCAGCTTTGATCCTCACCTTTAATGAGGACTCAGTAAAAAGCTAAAACAGTATCAGTGTTAACAAATCCTGAAACCAAGGTATTGAGTTGTTACACACACACACACACACACCTTTTTGAGTGGATTATCTGGTTGTCGCGGGGTCGAGGGCTCTTGCTGTCCTCTGATAGGTCAACAGCGTTGTTGACCCGGTAAATCTGGGGCAATTAGACCAATCACAACGCAGCGGCTGCTGAGAGAGGTCGAGTGTGAGGTCGACTTCACGACTGAATATTGATGCAGTTTAGTGGCGGCTGCTTGAGGAGGAAATGACATCATTATTTTATAGTACAGGCATCATTGTAAGGATTCAAACCCACAACCCCAGCTGTCTCGTAGATGAAGCCTCGGTTATATAAAGTAAGGGGGGGGGGGGGTGAGCTTAGAGGAGCTGGACTGCACAGAGAGGAGGGTCACAGGTTCAACCCCCCCCCCCCCCCACACACACACACACTAGCCCTGCAGCCTCATTCGTTCCAGTCAGAAATTATATTTCATTTATTTAATAAAAAAATGACTTTATTTTTTGTAGTTTTAGTATTGCAAGATGCATCATCATCAGGAATTGAACCCACAACTCCGGCTGTGTGAGTGCCTTGCTTCCTGTGGAGCTATAATAGAAAAGCCTCGGTTATAATAAGTAGTTTTACACAAAATAACCAATGAAATGGTTTTCAAAGCGATAATATTCTCAGAAAAATGTGTCGCTAAATAAATCGCTTTATATCAGGTTACAAAAAATAAATGGGAAATAAAATACTTTGTAATTGTTCAGAACCCAAATTAAAAACCCTCAGGTTATTATGGTATCTGTAAAATGACATTTAGTCACTTTGATGTTAATTGTGTTAATTAGTGAGATGGTTAATTGCTCTGGTTATGAGCACAGTTTATACTCACACGTTCTTCCTCTCTGCAGCGCTCCTCTTCTCACTTAGCTAATTATCTTCATTAATAATTAATGAGTAGGTGATTAACCCCCCCCCCCCCCCTCCACAGATATCTGCAGCCTCTGCTCTGTGTCAGAGATCAGCTGATGTGGAAATGTCAGGATTCAGAATAATGTGTGTGACGTTTTCGAGAGACCATTGAAGTGGTGGGGGGGGGGGGGGGGGGGGCATGGGGAATGTGATTTCAGAATGTGTGTGCATTTAATGAATGTCTGCAGTGGGAATTGAACCGGCAACACTCTGAGCAGCCGCGCAGTCTCTCTAAACACGAGTGTCTGA
>NC_086354.1:24148706-24186206 GCF_036324505.1 Eleginops maclovinus
CAATCACGACCGAGCCGGCCAGCTGACCAATCAGAGCAGACTGGGCTCTGGTTTCAGACAGAGGGTGAAAAGAGGCTGCTGCAGTATGAGAAACATAAAGAGCTTTCTGAACATTAAAGCATGGAGACAGTAGAGGCACAACATACCTGAAATTGATCATTTTTAAAGGGCCTTCTCATCGCTTGGTCGGTTTCACTTCTATTTATATAAAGACGACTTTAAGACAAAGGGTGACTTCAGGGTTTGAAACGGGGCTTACCATGTTAGGATTACATCGGGAGAATGCTCCTTTTCCCCCAATTTTTTACGCTCAAAGCTTTGGAATAAAGTCAGCAGCACCATCTCTTTCCAGACACAGTGTACCCGTTTCCACTCATAATTCACCGACTGCGCTGCCGCTCTTTAAAAGGAACACTTCTCAGCATAGTTTTAATGAAAACGCTTCGCAGGGAGGTGCTGAGTCTGTAATATATCACTCGCCACGATCAGTCAGGGGTCTTAACGGTTAATGGAAATTGTGCCATTATCATATATCAGGGCTTTCAAAATCATTCCCATATGCTGTTTTTAAATGAACACTGTATTTTAAACATGCACATGATGCACAGATGTATTCATTCTCAATCTGTGGGTGACGCACAGACATGTATCTTGTATTTCCTGTTTAATTAAGGGTTAAACCATTTAAATGAGTGTAAATGGTTGAGAAATGAGTACATTTATTGCTAACACCCCAATATGGTTGGCCGTTTAAGATAAGCATGTAAAACTTTTAGACTTGAGGGATATTTCTCTTGTGCTTTGTTGATTTTCTCCCCCCCCCCTCCCCACTCCCCCACAGGAAACATGCATATCAGTGTATCATAATTAACTGAGCGCTAATTCCCTCTCTGGTGGCCTCATGTGAGCGGTATATGGGTTACGCTGTGACCCAGGGACCGTGATAATTCATTTCAAATTGGTCTTTTTTAATTAATGCCGCCTCGGGTTGGCACTGTGATTGATGTGCTAACACTTCCAGGGCCACACATCTCCACAGCGGGGGCAATTATTGGGCATTGCCATGTGACAAAAACAGGCTTTTATTGGACTGTGATTTTTCTGTCTGGATGCTCTTACATAATCCAAGCAATCTGGAACATTCCTGAGTTTTTTCAATGAAATCCGAGTGTGCTTTGAGGCTGCACGGCAGGGCTATCTTTGGAGAGATGCATTATTGTACCATGTGTACTTCAGTATTTAAGGAATGCATCTTTTCTCCGATGCAGGATAGCCATTTTTGGACGTGGGTCAGATGGTTTAAAGCCTGTCGTGAGAGTCTCTCCTGCCTCTAAGAGCTTGACTCTAGCTGTGCAACATAAAGCTTATGTAAAGAAGACGCTGGAGGGCCCAACCCTACACAATTAACTTTGAACCAGATGACCTAAAGAGGACATACTGTATTATGCTCATGTATTGGTTCATGTCGTGTTAAATGCAATGCAATGAAACAACTCTCCAGTTTTTCTGTCTCTTTTTATCTTTTGCCGTCTAATAGCTCAATATAAAGGTTCACGATGATCCTTACTAACAATTAAGTCGGTATATCCAAAATAGGGTTGTCAGATAGGAAGAGATACCGTACGAGACATGCAACGAGTAACGCATTATTCTCATTAGCAGAAAAACAAGTTCAAACTCAGCTTTTATCCGTGGATCAGACTCTTCAAAGATAGGTCCCTTCTACCTGTTTGGAGGCGTATCTTTGACCAGATTTCGATGCCTGAAACAAGCTATTGTTTTAATTGGAGTTCCATCACAGCGATGACTGCCCTGGAGAGAAAGCCCTGACCAGACGTTAATCTGGATTAGAAAGGTTTAAGCGTGACGGGGCCTCATCACATAAAGAACCTTTGGACTCAGCTAATTACGTTGGAAAGTGAAGAGGTTAGATTGAGTGAGTTTGGCGGCTGTTGGAGCAATTTGATGTTTGCCGTTTATTGACAGAGCTTTTGGAGACTCAAACCGGATGACGATTCCTTCAGCACCTGTCCTGTGAAGAGTGTTCTGTTTCATTCGGTCCTGCAAGCTTCCTTTATACCTGGGAGTCACTTTGTCTGGTGAGTGTTTTCCCAAAGTCTGGTGGAAATATTAGGAGGAACGATGAGTTGAATGCCAGTTGTACCACCGCTCTGAACCCAGTAACCCCTGTGGAAACACCTGTAAACCACCTGTCTTTCTATCTCTGTCAGAATCAGCCTTCCTTTAAACCCCAAAAATCAAGGATACTGCAACAGACCAGTCCACATAAATCAAACGCCAATGAAACTCAGAGTGCTTCCTTCCTTTAACCAGCAAGTAGATCTATGGAGGGAGGAGTCACCTGGCACAACCCTACATCTTCTAAACCCACCCTACATGAACTGGGAGCAGTAGTTACATAATGCACCTTCTTTGGGAAGCAAAATGTCTCTTTGTGTTTTGCATTGTCCTTAAATCCATTCATGACTGCAGCCTTTTCATGGCTAAAAGCCCTCTGTGAAAGGATGGAGTCGTCGGCAAAGAGGGTATGCATAAAAGACAGGGAGGGGTGCAGTTCCTCTGCACTTCTTTGTTTTCAGCAGGAAGTGGTTTTACCTGTAGATTCACATAGTGCTGATGGTGCTAGTTTATGTAACATGATCATTGAGAGATGTTTTTACACAAACAGAATTAGTGAGGAGTTCTATTCATGTTTCTTTGCTTGGGCTCCACTTTACCTGTGTTTGTGTAGGTGTTATAAATGGTGTCTAAACGAGACGACTAATCGTCATCTCACCCAACATTAGCCGCCTTTAGCTTAGCGGTGGTGACGTGAAGTCATGTGACCGTGCTGTAGTTCCTTTATAGCCCAACATTAGCCTCCTTTAGCTTAGCGGTGGTGACGTGAAGTCATGTGACCGTGCTGTAGTTCCTTTATAGCCCAACATTAGCCTCCTTTAGCTTAGCGGTGGTGAGGTGAAGTCATGTGACCGTGCTGTAGTTCCTTTATAGCCCAACATTAGCCGCCTTTAGCTTAGCGGTGGTGACGTGAAGTCATGTGCCGTGCTGTAGTTCCTTTATAGCCCAATATTAGCCACCTTTAGCTTAGCGGTGGTGACGTGAAGTCATGTGACCGTGCTGTAGTTCCTTTATAGCCCAACATTAGCCTCCTTTAGCTTAGCGGTGGTGAGGTGAAGTCATGTGACCGTGCTGTAGTTCCTTTATAGCCCAACATTAGCCTCCTTTAGCTTAGCGGTGGTGAGGTGAAGTCATGTGACCGTGCTGTAGTTCCTTTATAGCCCAACATTAGCCGCCTTTAGCTTAGCGGTGGTGACGTGAAGTCATGTGACCGTGCTGTAGTTCCTTTATAGCCCAACATTAGCCTCCTTTAGCTTAGCGGTGGTGACGTGAAGTCATGTGACCCTGCTGTAGTTCCTTTATAGCCCAACATTAGCCGCCTTTAGCTTAGCGGTGGTGACGTGAAGTCATGTGACCGTGCTGTAGTTCCTTTATAGCCCAACATTAGCCTCCTTTAGCTTAGCGGTGGTGACGTGAAGTCATGTGACCGTGCTGTAGTTCCTTTATAGCCCAACATTAGCCGCCTTTAGCTTAGCGGTGGTGACGTGAAGTCATGTGACCGTGCTGTAGTTCCTTTATAGCCCAACATTAGCCGCCTTTAGCTTAGCGGTGGTGACGTGAAGTCATGTGACCGTGCTGTAGTTCCTTTATAGCCCAACATTAGCCGCCTTTAGCTTAGCGGTGGTGACGTGAAGTAATGTGACCGTGCTGTAGTTCCTTTGTAGCCCAACATTAGCCTCCTTTAGCTTAGCGGTGGTGACGTGAAGTCATGTGACCGTGCTGTAGTTCCTTTATAGCCCAACATTAGCCTCCTTTAGCTTAGCGGTGGTGACGTGAAGTCATGTGACCCTGCTGTAGTTCCTTTATAGCAAAATGTCTAAGTATCAGTGACTTGTGTTCTGCAAAAATCCAATTGAGTTTTTGGTGAGGGAGCCAACTTCAAACTGATTTTACTATTAAGACCATTCCAACTTTCACCTCCACTGAGTCTTCATTTCTTTGATGTCAGTATTTTATCCTCAGTGATTCATCACCTGATGTTTTGGGCACCAGCACGACTCTTCTATCATCATCATCATGCTAGGTAAATGTTGAACGCATTGGTTGCAGACATTTATATATACCTCCTAATGCTCTCATATTTTTCCTTCCATCCTTCTGTTTCATATACTCTAACATAGCATATTACTGAAGGCGGCTTCAGTGACCCAGTTTCCTCGAGAGGAAATTGTAATTTCACAGGTCTGTGCTCACTGTTTTTCACTCACAGCTACGTGGAGACAGACAAATAAAGCAATAAACGCAGCCTGGCGTTGTCAGTGACAGAGAGCCAGGTGCTCGGCTTCTGTTTGCTCTTCTCCTCTTTGAAGAGTCGCTTGTTGACTCAGTGATGTCACTTATATAGAACACAAATACCTGCTTTAGTTTGGTGGATTTGTCGCCTTTTTTCTGTGCAGTGGATGGAAATAGAGCCGATCTTCAACAGGAGTTCTCTTTTATTCAGAATGAAAACACTACTAGAACCTTTTGTCTTAGTTTTCACTTATTTTGAGTTACTTTTATGGAGGTTTAAAGTGCTTAACACTTCCCACACAATTATCTGATACATTTGGTCCCCCAGTAAAGCTGATATGCAGTCAACAGAAGGTATTGCAAATGTTCACATGTGACTTTTCATAGCCTTTAGCAGAAAAAGCCATGTAATGTGCTCATGTTTTTTTATGAAACTCCCCTGAAAATGCATGTGTGATTGGCCTCGCTTCCCTTAAAACCACCAATATGTTTGCTGTTCTCTTTATATTGGCTGTTTTAAAGTACCAGGTACAACTGTTTCCATACCAACTCCTTCCATATCCTCCACTTTGTCCATATTTCTGATGTCTGATAGGGATTTACGATGTTATCTCCCCCACACGGAGCTCTCTGGATGTCTTATCTCGCAGTGGAACTCCTCTTTTGTTAATGTCATCAGAAAAAGTGCCGGCTGCACACGTCTCCTATCAGCGTTCTGCTTTCTGAAGCTGTTTCCCCGTCAGTCTCTCCGTCTCAGATTGATGCCTGACAGAAAAAATCCAGACGCAGTCGCTGCTATCGATTGTGTTTCACTTAAGCCATAATGAAGTATTGGTCAGCCTCAGCCGGTGTCAGCAGTGCTTAGCGAGGCAGCAGGTGAGAAAGAGCCTCCAGACACTCCACTTAATTACAAGTGTGTGTTCTGCCTCTCTTTGCACTGCGGTGCTGCAGGAGGATGCGCCGCAACTAATAATGAAATGAGATAAGAAATGATGAGTATTTACCAATCACCGGGAGGTAAACTCACATGCTCAGGGTGGAAGAAGTACTCAGAGCCTTTGGTATATTGAAGGATTTGTAAGCAGAAGTTCAGAAAGACACACTCAAAGCATCAGAAGCAAAAACGTAGTTTACATATATCACGATCCGAGAAAGAAGTGTTGTTAAACATCATGACAACAATATCACTTCTGATAAAAACAGGTGATCAGTTCCACCTTTCTGCTTCTTTTGCTAAAATACTTCAATAGATCAAATCGCTTTTTAAAAAAACGAATCAAAGGACCTTTTATCCAACATTCTTCCATTTAGCAAATTGACTTTGCGCTGCAGCTCCAGAAACAATTCAATAAGATAAATGGGCAAAACTCATGCAGCAACATCTCCAGCAGCTCTTCAACACATGCAGCATCTAGAGAACATTCAGCAGAGGAAACATGAGCAGCGTTTACTGAAAGCTGCAGAAACCAAACGCTGCAAGAAGCTCCAAACACCACGGAGACCAGGGGACACTAAAGAGAGACGCACACAGCTGGAGAGCAGGGGATACTAAAGAGAGACGCACAGAGCTGGAGACCAGGGGACACTAAAGACAGACGCACACAGCTGGAGACCAGGGGACACTAAAGAGAGACGCACACAGCTGGAGAGCAGGGGACACTAAAGAGAGACACACACAGCTGGAGACCAGGGGACACTAAAGAGAGACGCACACAGCTGGAGACCAGGGGACACTAAAGAGAGACACACACAGCTGGAGACCAGGGGACACTAAAGAGAGACGCACACAGGTGCAGAACAGGGGACACTAAAGAGAGACGCACACAGCTGGAGAGCAGGGGACACTAAAGAGAGACGCACACAGCTGGAGAGCAGGGGACACTAAAGAGAGACGCACACAGCTGGAGACCAGGGGACACTAAAGAGAGACACACACAGCTGGAGACCAGGGGACACTAAAGAGAGACGCACACAGCCGGAGACCAGGGAACACTAAAGAGAGACGCACACAGCCGGAGACCAGGGGACACTAAAGAGAGACGCACACAGCTGGAGAGCAGGGGACACTAAAGAGAGACACATGCAGCCGGAGACCAGGGGACACTAAAGAGAGATGCACACAGCTGGAGACCAGGGGCCACTAAAGAGAGACGCACACAGCTGGAGAGCAGGGGACACTAAAGAGAGACGCACACAGCTGGAGACCAGGGGACACTAAAGAGAGACGCACACAGCTGGAGAGCAGGGGACACTAAAGAGAGACGCACACAGCTGGAGAGCAGGGGACACTAAAAAGAGACGCACACAGCTGGAGAGCAGGGGACACTAAAGAGAGACGCACACAGCTGGAGACCAGGGGACACTAAAGACAGACGCACACAGCTGGAGAGCAGGGGACACTAAAGAGAGACGCACACAGCTGGAGACCAGGGGACAGTAAAGAGAGACGCACACAGCTGGAGAGCAGGGGACACTAAAAAGAGACGCACACAGCTGGAGAGCAGGCGACACTAAAAAGAGACGCACACAGCTGGAGACCAGGGGACACTAAAGAGAGACGCACACAGCTGGGACAAACTCTCCTGAAATGCTTTCTGCTCGTATTCTAACGATGTGATCACGTGACTCAGACTGCAGATCTGCTGTGAGCTAGCTAACCTAGAAGTATTGCAGTCTTTCAAGGTGTGTTTAGTTTGGGTTACGATGAAAACAACCTATTGCACAGCCTTCATTTTTAGAGAGGAGATTGCTCAGATAATGTCTTCTGAATATTTCTGATCATTGGTTCTTTTGTGCAGTACTGGATCCTTTTTACATCTCTTGCTAAAAACTCAGAAAATCGACAAAGAGAGCAAAAATAAATATCGTTTTTTGTCAACTTGAAAGTTTAAATGTGAAACAAGATGCTGTTTCTTAAGCGTATCATGTGGCTGTGTGTGCTTGTGATAATTGAACGTATTTTGAGATCGCTCTTCTGCCAGTGTTCCCTTGAGCAAAGGATTAAACCCCTTTCTACCTGCTGACGATCAGAAACAGCTATGGAACAATGCATCGGAATAATCTGATGACTGTGAGAATTTTCCCGGACAGATTCCCTCAGACTGAAACACTAACACAAGTCTCCGGTTGCAACAGCTTCAGCCAATCAGCATGCAGCTAGCGTACATGTTGGGATGCATGTCAGAAATACCCTCAAGGCCCTCATTTCACACACACACACAGACACACACACTCGCATATTAAACATATGCTTGTGGTAAAACCCCTGCATTATTTATTGCATGCTGTCAACAACACGCGCCTCCTGATACACAGGAAGCCATATGTTACCCCCCCCCCCTCCTTTCTGAGGTACATGTATGTAAATGGTGTGTGTGTGTGTGTGTGTGTGTGTGTGAGTGGCATTACAGATGCATGTTTGGGGGAAAATACGTCCTTGAAATCAAGTCTTTTGAATATTTGAACCAAGTTTTTTGTCAGGAATGCTATATATGTTTTAGAAATTGGACTAAAACCGCCCCGAATCACAGAGTTGATACAAACCCTTCAATATTTTACATGTAATTAGTTTTAATCAAACTCAGGTGTGGTAATGGCTTTAAGCAGCTGAAAAGTCGTACATTCGCCCCATTTCCAAGTAACACTGGTGCAATTTTCTGGCATTGACAACATTTTCTGACCTTATTGCTGATACTAAACCAAACGCAGGATTAAGGGCTTCTTGTGCTGGCATTTGTGGAGAAGGACCCTTATAAAGACACAGGTTAAGGGCTGAAGAGAACACACAGAACATGCTGAACAAAGGCTTTATAGTTACAGATTGTTGATTTTCACATTTTCCACCTCAACCTTTCGAGCAAATAAGAAAGAATTCTGCGTTTCGTGAACAACCCTGCTGTGCAAAGCGTGGTCAGAGTTTTGGTTGATTTGTGCACTCTGAAATCAAACCAGACTAACAACAGGACATACCAAAGCATATCATTCAGATAGGCCGGACAGACTATGACTTGAAAAGTGTTCTTAAAGATGAGGGGTTTTTAATTCTTCTGTCCTTTCCCTGTGCGTGCCAAAAGATTGGTGTATCCGTCTCGCTGTACTTGTGTTTCCCATGAACCTCTCTTTCTTTTCCTCCCCCATTAAACCTTATCTCCCTCAGTTCATCATAATCCAAACACATTTACACTAAGATTAACAGTAACAAGATACTGAAGTGTATTTTGTTCGAGTCAAGTGAACTGTAGTAACAGAAGCTGAGCTCAGTTCTCTCAGGTCTTTCTATTTAATCAAAGAAGGGCCATTTCCCTCAGGTGAACTTTGAGAAGAGTGGCTGCTAGATGAATCAACGTTATTTCTAGAGCAAATCAGGACAAGAAAATCAGAGAACGGTCTGGATGGCATGCATTCAGCCTTTCCTTGAAACGTGGATAGATGCAGAGTCATGCAACAAAGGCCGATTGAAGCAGCGGCTCTGTCATTTGTGGCGTGCATCTGAGACCACAAACACCACAAAGACTTCGGTCATTCATTTGGATAAATCACAGGAACAGCATGTGAGCTTGTTAGAGAAGCTAAAGAGCTACATTTAGGATGGCAGACGCTAAATCTAAACATCTGTCCTCTTCATGTTTCTAGACGTCTCTGAGCTGTCGTTTTATCAGTGCGTGATTTGTAACGTGTCTTCTGCATTTCTTAAAGATGGATTGTGTGTTTTGGCATAATATTTTAATTTAAATGTTAAATATATTCATAAATTCATGCAATATATATCACAAAAGAGTTGATGTATTACACAAAAAGGTACAAAAAACATGAATACATAAATTGTTAAAAAAAAAAAATTTATGTAAAAAAAATAAATAAGTAAAAAAAAGTCAAACCTTTTTTAAAAAGTCAAAAAATAAAGAATAAATAAATAATTAAAAAGTCAAAATAAAGAATAAATAAATAATAATAATAAATAATAAATAATAATAAGTTCATAAATAGCGGTAAACCAGGACCTAAAAAGCCTTACAAATATAAGATAATCAAACATCCTTCATCTGCACAGATATTATTTTACATGTTCTATATATAATAATAGTATTTTGTTATATTGTACTTTCTTAGTTTTTTGTATATATATATTTATGTAAATATTTCTTTATATTTTATTTTATAATCTTTAAAAAATATGTTTACATTTTTTTTACAATTTAATTCCTCTTACTTTGTTAATGTACCGTATGCAACACTCTACACCAAACACACTTCCTTGTACAGTTTGTGTTCTTGGAAATAAAGGTGTTTCTGATTCTGACTTCTGGGAAAAATGCTAAGTCATTTTGAAGGATCAAACCTGCATACCACCTTAAATACTGGGAAATGCTGTGTGTTGCATTCAGGAGCTTCAGCTGTGAGCACACTGCCCATATATGGACACACTGAAGGGAGACAGGATAGAGAGAGGGGGGGAGTATAAAGATTACTCGAGTACTGTACTTAAATACAATACTTAGGTACTTGTACTTTACTTAAGTATTTCAATGTTATGCTACTGTGTACTTTTACTCCACTGCATGTATTTAATACCTCTGAGAACACTTTAATGATCAATCATTATAAAACATATCAGAGATATTATTCTGAAATGGACCAATCAGACAATGACTACTTTTACTGTCGCTACTTTAAGTACATTTAGAGGAGAGTACTTTCTACTTTCACTGGAGGAACATTTAGAATACTTTTACTGTGACAGAGTATTCCTACACTCTGGTACTTCTACTTTACTCAGTACAAGACCTGAGTACTTCTACTTTACTCAAGTACAAGATCTGAGTACTTCTACTTTACTCAAGTACAAGATCTGAGTACTTCTACTTTACTCAAGAACAAGATCTGAGTACTTCTACTTTACTCAAGTACAAGACCTGAGTACTTCTACTTTACTCAAGTACAAGATCTGAGTACTTCTACTTTACTCAAGTACAAGACCTGAGTACTTCTACTTTACTCAGGTACAAGACCTGAGTACTTCTACTTTACTCAAGTACAAGACCTGAGTACTTCTACTTTACTCAGTACAAGACCTGAGTACTTCTACTTTACTCAAGTACAAGATCTGAGTACTTCTACTTTACTCAAGTACAAGACCTGAGTACTTCTACTTTACTCAGGTACAAGACCTGAGTACTTCTACTTTACTCAAGTACAAGACCTGAGTACTTCTACTTTACTCAAGTACAAGACCTGAGTACTTCTACTTTACTCAGGTACAAGACCTGAGTACTTCTACTTTACTCAAGTACAAGACCTGAGTACTTCTACTTTACTCAAGTACAAGACCTGAGTACTTCTACTTTACTCAAGTACAAGATCTGAGTACTTCTACTTTACTCAAGTACAAGATCTGAGTACTTCTACTTTACTCAAGTACAAGACCTGAGTACTTCTACTTTACTCAAGTACAAGATCTGAGTACTTCTACTTTACTCAAGTACAAGACCTGAGTACTTCTACTTTACTCAAGTACAAGATCTGAGTACTTCTACTTTACTCAAGTACAAGACCTGAGTACTTCTACTTTACTCAAGTACAAGATCTGAGTACTTCTACTTTACTCAAGTAAAAGATCTGAGTACTTCTACTTTACTCAAGTACAAGATCTGAGTACTTCTACTTTACTCAAGAACAAGATCTGAGTACTTCTACTTTACTCAAGAACAAGATCTGAGTACTTCTACTTTACTCAAGTACAAGATCTGAGTACTTCTACTTTACTCAAGTAAAAGATCTGAGTACTTCTACTTTACTCAAGAACAAGACCTGAGTACTTCTACTTTACTCAAGTACAAGATCTGAGTACTTCTACTTTACTCAAGTACAAGATCTGAGTACTTCTACTTTACTCAAGAACAAGATCTGAGTACTTCTACTTTACTCAAGAACAAGATCTGAGTACTTCTACTTTACTCAAGAACAAGATCTGAGTACTTCTACTTTACTCAAGTACAAGATCTGAGTACTTCTACTTTACTCAAGTACAAGATCTGAGTACTTCTACTTTTACTCAAGTAAAAGATCTGAGTACTTCTACTTTACTCAAGTACAAGATCTGAGTACTTCTACTTTACTCAAGAACAAGATCTGAGTACTTCTACTTTACTCAAGTACAAGATCTAGTACTTTCCACCTCTGGAGGGAATAAAGAGGGTTTAAAATAGTGAGAGGAAGGAATGTCAAATGAAAGTAAAGACGAGGAAAGAGTGAGTGAGGGGGAAAAGTGATCCAACCTAAACACAGGAAACGCCAACGCTGAAAGAGAAAACCTCTTCTTTAACAGAAACAGAGATCTTTCACACACTGCCAGCCTGCTCACACTATCCTCAACTGAACTGAACGTCTTTTCTCCTGCAGAGGTGAGAGGTTAGGGTTACAGCTTGTGCTTCCCACGTTAAAAACTCCTTGAACACATAGAGGGATGAGGTATTTGTTTAGGCCAACCTGGAAGTTAGCATCACAAGGGCTATCTTTGACAGAATCAATAGGATTTGTCCTTGTGACTTTGGATTACTGCAGAAAAAGCTCACGTTAGGCTATAAAGGAACTACAGCACGGTCACATGACTTCACGTCACCACCGCTAAGCTAAAGGAGGCTAATGTTGGGCTATAAAGGAACTACAGCACGGTCACATGACTTCCTGTCTCCACCGCTAAGCTAAAGGCGGCTAATGTTGGGCTATATAGGAACTACAGCACGGTCACATGACTTCCTGTCTCCACCACTAAGCTAAAGGCGGCTAATGTTGGGCTATAAAGGAACTACAGCACGGTCACATGACTTCACGTCTCCACCGCTAAGCTAAAGGAGGCTAATGTTGGGCTATAAAGGAACTACAGCACGGTCACATGACTTCACGTCTCCACCGCTAAGCTAAAGGCGGCTAATGTTGGGCTATAAAGGAACTACAGCACGGTCACATGACTTAACGTCTCCACCGCTAAGCTAAAGGCGGCTAATGTTGAGCTATAAAGGAACTACAGCACGGTCACATGACTTCACGTCCCCACCGCTAAGCTAAAGGCGGCTAATGTTGGGCTATAAAGGAACTACAGCACGGTCACATGACTTAACGTCTCCACCGCTAAGCTAAAGGAGGCTAATGTTCAGCGTAATGATGTTTAGTCATCTCATTTAGAAAATTGTTAACAACCGCTGCTTTTAAATCCACCGGTGGCGTATTTACTGACATATTTTAGATTCTTCATGTTCTGTATTACAGAGAAAGTTGGTTAAACTGCCGGCACTAAAATGTTTGTTACCTTGATAACTTTCCAGACCTGTAAAAATCCTGTCTCAGTATTTATTAACCTCTGCAGAGTTGCAGGGTCTGATTTAATGGTCTTTAAACTACATTTCTCGGATCGTATTTCATGTTTCTGGTACCTGAAGCAACACTTTTAGTGTTCTTGGCTGCTTGTGGACAACACTCAGATTTATTCCTCTGATAAAATACTTCATGTGTTCGGTCTCTGTAAACGTGAAGCACTGAGTTCAGGTCAGCTTTAATGAAGCTTTTAAACAACTGCACTGAGTGTGTGCCTGCAGGAGGAGAAACAACACTGTCTCAGAAAACACTGTGTGTGTGTGTGTGTGTGTGTGTGTGTGTGTCTGTGTCTGTGTGTGTGTGTGTGTGTGTGTGTGTGTGTGTGTGTGGGGACAGAAGGGCCCTGTCACCCTGAGTTGAGTGCGAGTTGAAGTGACAGATTTGGATCAGCAGGGGAGTCCAGCTACTGTAACTGTGCCACACATTTAATAATGCAGCAGATTTAACACACACACACACACACACACACACACACACACACACACACACACACACACACACACACACACACACACACACACACACACACACACACACACACACACACACACACACACACCTGAATAATGGAGACGCAGCCTCCGTGTTTCTGGGGAGCGTTTTTAAGGTGACACAGTCTGAGTGTGAGGCCAGACAGTCTGGAGGACAGAGAGAGAGACACGGGGATTTATCGACAGGCTGCTTTCTGCTTTCTCTGAGGTAAAGAAGTCTTCATTTATATCCGTACATCATCAGCATGTTAGCGTAGTAGTATCATTACGGTAAACAGACCCTTGCTGTGATGTTGCTTTTTTGATCAAAACAAGTTAGAGGATGTTTGTTTTGCATTGGAACAAATCAAAGCTGCAGTGGATAGCTGCTTAATTAGATGAAATGTACTTAATTGATTTCAAATTGGGAAATTGTTTGGTTAGAGCAGCATGTAAACAACAGTACATGTACATGAATAACAGACAGTAAATAAACATACTTATTAACAGTAGAAATGTGTTTATCTTTAGATGATCTACTATAAATGTTATAAAATATACAGAATAAGTAAAAAATGGATCACAAATTGATAATCCAAGAAACATTTTAGTGATTTTCTTTAAGTAAAACTTACACTTATTTGCTGATTCAGCTTCTCATTAATGTATGCTTATTTATGTCATTAATTATTGTATCTCTAGGGATTGACGACAGATATTTTTTCCAATAAATCACAGACAAAATAATCAAATAGTATGAACATGTTTTGTTCATCTCATAAAAAAGGGGAACTTTAATCAACATTAGTATGAGAATGAAATGTTTCAGAGTTAGCGAACATGCTCATTATATCCTTAGTTCCTATAATACATACAAATAAAAGAAAGACTTGATGGCAGAGGATAATCAAAGGGCACAGGTGGCTTCTGGGTAACGCGGTCCTTGCAGAAACTCAGTCAGTTACATTACCAGTGATTTTAAAATGCTCTTAATTCTCTTAAAAGCACGCTCTGAATATTATCCGTGGAAAATCATTTCTTTAATTTCGTCCGGACTCATTTGTCAAGTAAACCAAACAGTTTGTGCGAGAGTTTTAACACAGCATGTGGTGCTAGAGTGTGTGTGTGTGTGTGGGTGTGTGTGTGTGTGTGTGTCTGTTTGTCATGGCATTTGACGGGCTGCTGCTTCACCCTTATAATGGCAACACACACACACACACACACACACAGCACCTCCTGCCTCGCACGCTTTTGACGTCCCTTTCCTCCCTTCACACATTCACCGAGTGACAGCCGCAGATAAGAACTCTTAAAGGTCTTCTGTGTGTGTGTGTGTGTGTGTGTGTGTGTCTGTGTGACTGATTTATTTCAGCTAACACCTGATTTGAGGAGTGTGTACTTCCTCAGAGGTCATGCTCAGTGTCACATGGGTTTAGTGACATAACGTTTAAAGTTTTGCATTATTGTTTTTAAATGTTCTGTGTTTAGACATTTATTTTTAAATACTGCTACAAAAATCTGATGAATCATAGAGACGCATACATGCAACACACTTTGTGAAAAGCTGCTTATTATTTATGATGCATGTCACCTTTTTCCATCAAAGAGAAATGATAAAAGTCTGGGGGGGTTCGGATGTGGGATAAAAAGGGGTTCCATGTTTTTGTGGCTTTAATGGAAAAGGGTGTGTTGCCTGAGTGCTCCTACAGCTGTGTGTGTGTGTGTGTGTGTGTGTGTGTGTGTGTGTGTGTGTGTGTGTGTGTGTGTGTGTGTGTGTGTGTGTGTGTGTGTGTGTGTGTGTGTGTGTGTGTGTGTGTGTGTGTGTGTGTGTGTGTGTGTGTGTGTGTGTGTGTGTGTGTGTGTGTGTGTGGTGTCTGGATGTGTGTGGTGTCTGGATGTGGACAGTCTGTCAGATATCGAGGTCAGACGACGGAGCAGAGAGAGGGAAACACTCCGGAGTTGAAGTAAAGGATGAAAGAGAGGAGGAGGGAAACACAGGAGGTCAGGAGGCAAAGGGGGGAGGGGTGAGAGGAGGGTCTGTACACAGGACTTGATTCAACGTACGTCTGTGATGTTTCAGACAACATGAAAGATTGATGGAGATGAAGAGGCTGATGAAGAGAGTGATGTCTCCATGAGTTAATGTTCACAAAGCTCTTTATGTTTCTCATACTGCCTGTGCTGCAGCACCTCTTTTCACCCTCTGTCTGAAACCAGAGCCCAGGCTGCCCTGATTGGTCAGCTGGCCGGCTCTGTTGTGATTGCTCAACCACTTAGAGATGTCCCGCCCCTTAGCCTTCACGTACAATGTGTGGGAGTGCAGTTTTTGCAGTGATTTAGACGTGCACTTCTGTCAGCAGTGTTATAAACAGCCATGATTTAGCAGAAATCCCAACAGTTGTTTTTGTTTTATTGCATCTATGAGTGACCTGTAGGGAAGGTGCTGTGAGACTTCATATCTCTAATACGTTATTATATTTAGTATAAAACATGCATTTTCCGTCTAAAATCCCCCAGTTTCTGCAGCGATTTAGACGTGCGTCTGTTGCACTTTGGTTAGTCAGCAGTGGTATAAAGAGACCCTCTCTGCAGGGATTGCAACAGTTGCTTGTCTTTGATTACAACCACGCACGAGCCTGTTGCCTGTCGTTGCAACAGAAAGCTTTGTGAGTCCAGATTGTTTCCAGATGAAGCTGCAGTGGTGACACAGGCGCAGCTGCAGGAGGGTTTCCTGCGAGTGTTTTCCAGCAGAGAGAACAGCACTGCATTATCAGCATACCACGCGATCCTCTGTCCGTCTGTCATCACGTTCCCCTCAGAGGACCACCTGCTGGGGGGGAACCACAACTGACTCGTCCATCTACGGCTTTATCCTCCATCCCTCAGCGCTGCACCTCATGCTGCTGTTGCTGTTTTGATCAACATGAGCTCGACATGACGACCAGGGCAGAGTCTGTTTAAACTCTGCAGGTTTATGCTATAGCGTTTATACTCAGCTGTTTCCTGTTTCAATTCACATCCAGCTATGGCATTTTGTTACCCATCTCACTGTTGTCTTTGGGTCCAATTTGACCTATTTCCCCCAGAAAGATGTATGTCAGAACACAGGGTCATTTAATTAAACTCCCATTAAATTAACATGGTTGAACAAGAATGAAATATAAGTAAATAAGGGGTGTTTTATTCAAATGTATAGCACCTGTGGTCTTCCTGGTTCAATTTTGATTTAATTTCTGACTTAACTTTGACATATACTAGCCACTGATTATCCATCAACCTTTTTTCCTGTTTTCTTCCTGTAGTTCAAATGATAAACAACAGTCAAGCCTTTTTTTCTACTTGAACATTTGGTTAAATGTAGTTTAAATTTGGTTTTTCGACCTTAAATTCCAAGGTAAGAAATGGCTGCATTTTTGTTGAACTAGTGTTTGTTCAAAAGGTGTTCACTGACACTAAGCTGTGGTCAACTCATTCAAATAATGTAAAATCAAGTTGTGAAAAATGACAGCGAAGTCATTAAAACCCCCCAAATTACCCCAGAAAGGACCAGTTCTCAGCCTCAGACACAAATAAAGATTAAATATAATACTGTCTCTCAGTCTTGGGTCTGGTTCGCAGTAAAACCCTGCATGTGGGGCTGTTAGAGAAACAGATCGAGGTGCATCACTTACGGCTGTGATGCGTCCACATACTTTTGTCCATGAAGGATGTCTCTTCTCTCGTCCTCTCAGCCCCTCTGTGTTATCTCTATTGGCTTCAGCGCTGCAATGCTTGGCTGATCTTGTCCGGTGTGATGGAGAGGCCCTGTTGAAGGAAGCGTCCTCGTCCACCTCTAGCCTGCTCCTCCATCTTATCTGGTCAAGGAATAAGCCGCTGTCGCTCCTTTAGCTTTAGAACTGATAAGCTAGGCTAACGGTTTAGCTCATACTTACAGGATCAGTATCAGATTCAGCAGACGTCCTCAAGGTGACTGTTACTCGATAAGCCACTGCAGTTAACATCTGTGTGTAGAAAAGAAGAGTCTTATATCTCAGCTTTTCAGGCATGAAGTTGGCTTTTTTTAGGGCATGACAGCTAAAGCTATTCATTAGTCTCTCCATATTCTATTTTAACAGTAGGCATTTTTTAGCAGGTGTCTTTAATGCTAATATTTAGCTTGCACACAACATAATTAGCATCAAATATGTCATTTCTGACTCTTAAATCAAAGAATCACATATGTTATATCCCCCTATCTTTTAACTGTCATTTCAATCTGAAAATTATTCACTTTTGGCCACGTCATGCTACATGCTAACATGCTACTTGATTTAGCTGTGATATAGCAACTTCTAAAGAAAGGTCGGGAGAGTAAGTAACTTTGAAGATAGGGCAAAATTTTCTATTCCCAGCTTTATTTGTGACTACATTTATAATAATAATCCCCTGGGAATGAACATCTGTAATCTAGCAGCCATTAATGCTAACAAGCCTAATGCTCTATCACGACGGTTCAACCTTCAGGTGCTTTTATCAGCGCGACTGCTGGCAGGCGACCTTGCCTCGGGGGAGTCATGAATTGATTCCCCGCTCCGCTTTATAATCTTCTGATGGCTTTAGATGGGCAGATTTAGATGCTAACTGCAGCTAGCAAGGCTAATCCCCCCCCTCTTTTTATCATAATGCAGCAGGTATATCTCTCTGAAGCTTTTCGCTGTATCACGCTGCTGCAGCTGAAGGAGAGAGAAGGTGGAGATATGAGAAACAGAGTTTCTTTTCAAAGTCTTTTACTTGCAGGATAGTTAACACATCTGGTAAGAAATAGACCTAATAAGATTTATTGTACTTTAAAACAAGAATGCAGGGCTGTTTAACTTCATAGAAACTGATCTATTACAGGAAAATACCAGGAAAAAATTGGACAGATCAGATTTTTTTCCCAAAGCTGCAGTCCAATGTATTTTTTGTTATATGTAGAAGCTAAACCATCCATCCATCCATCTTCTCCCGCTTTTCCGTCAGGGTCGCGGAGGTAACAGCTCCAGCAGAGAGCCCCAAACTTTCCTTTCCCTGGCCACATCAACCAGCTCTGACTGGGGTTTCCAAGGCGCTCCCAGGCCAGCGAAGAGATATAATCCCTCCACCTGGTCCTAGGTCTACCCCTCGGTCTCTTCCCAGCTGGACGTGCCTGGAACACCTCCCTAGGTAGGCGCCCAGGTGGCATCCTCACTAGGTGCCCGAACCACCTCAACTGGCTCCTTTCAACACGAAGGAGCAGCGGTTCTACTCCGAGTCCCTCCCGGATGACTGAACTTCTCACCTTATCCCTAAGGGAGATGCCAGCCATCCTGCGGAGAAATCCCATTTCGGCCACTTGTATCCACGATCTCGTTCTTTCGGTCATGACCCATCCTTCATGACCATAGGTGAGGGTAGGAACGAAGATGGCCCGGTAGACAGAGAGCTTTGCCTTCTGGCTCAGCTCTCTTTTCCTCACAACGGTGCAGTAAAGCAACTGCAGTACCGCTCCCGCTTCTCCGGCCCATCTCACGCTCTATTGTTCCCTCACTCGAGAACAAGACCCCGAGATACTTGAACTCCTTCACTTGGGGTAAGGCTTCATTCCCTACCTGGAGTCGACAGTCCATCGGTTTCCTGCTGAGAACCATGGCCTCAGATTTGGAGGTTCTGATCCTCATCCCAGCCGCTTCACACTCGGCCGCGAACCGATCCAATGAGTGCTGAAGGTCACAGACCGATGAAGCCATTAGGACCACATCATCTGCAAAAAGCAGAGGTGCAATCCTTAGCCCACCGAACTGCAGACCCCCTCCCCCACGACTACACCTCAAAATCCTGCCCGTGAATATCACAAACAGGATTGGTGACAAAGTGCAGCCCTGGCGGAGGCCAACCCTCACCGGAAATCGGTCCGACGTGCTACCGAGGACCCGGACACAGCTCTCGCCGAAAGCCGCAAATGACCATGGTATGAGCTCAAACCTACAGTTTGGAAGTTACTTGAGTTACTTTTCCATGTGCTGTTATGCTATGAGTCCACCATTCATATGTCTTTGTTCAATGAGTCTTAGCAAGCGTGCGATTGCAGCTGCAGAGGATTCCTGTGCTTCCCCTGCTGTGTCGGAGGTATTTATAACAAACAGACGGAGATAAATGGAGTAAAGTCGACTTTTCTTTCCCTTTTATAGTCACAAGTCTTCAGCTGTTACTGTGCGAGGTCTCATCTTTGTGTTTGTCTTGCAAGTAGAACGAGCACATCTGTTCACGTGTCTCAGCTCTGCAGGGATTTGGTGTAGCGTAATGGAGAGATGAAATGTAATACAGGGATTATTCTGCAGCAGCACAATGCAGACAGATCCCGTTTTATCTGAGTGTACCTTCAACTCAGATCGCTTCCATCGAGTCCTGCGACAAACCCTGGAGTCGAGCTTTATACGGTGTCCAGTTTCAGATCCTAATGCCAAACAGGCTGCTTTTCAAGAACTGGTTATGAAACTGTTAGCTCAGCCTCCAGGACAATAACTGGGTTATAAATGGTTTCATGGGAGCAGAAATACAGTGGAGCACATTTAGTGAAATTCAATCCAGAGCATCATTTAGAAAGGGAAATTAGTTTTGCACAATAAAAGCACAACATAGAAGCTAAGTGGATCAAACTGCAAACCGAAATACAATTGGAATAGCTTTACAAATGCAATTCTTCAATGATAAACAGAACAACTTGCTTAATAAAGTAAACAATAGCTCATTCTTTGCTGCAAAATACTGTTTTGCAGACTTTACAGAACCCAAAAGACTTCAGATAAAGGAGCAGACTAATTCAAAGAGTACATTCGGATTTCATGAACTGGTTGTAACACCCATTGCTCTGCCTCGGAGCGTAACTGGAGTTTAAATGGTTTCATCGGAGCAAATTTAGTTAAATTCAAGAACAGAGTCGCTGAAAGGCCATTGGGGTCGCTTGACAAACACATGTTTTTCGATTATAAACAGAACAAATAGCTTAATAAAGTACAGAAGAAGCTAATTCTTTGCTGTGAAATAATAATAAATGTAGCTGCTGTAGTCGTTAAGGTTTGTTCAGCAACAGAATCTTGCTCTTGTAGCACAATTCCTTAAGTATCTTTACTTACTCTTATCTTTACTTGAGGTAAGTGCACATTTCTGTCATGATTGCCTGTATTCATGCGGCCTGTTTGCACTCGTTCTCACCCTTGACCTTTTTTGTGGTTTTGCAGGTCATAATATCACTTCAGTCTGAATACCTCCAATCTGAAGTTCTCCATATCGACACAATATTGGGATCAGACGTTGGTAGTAGAAAAAGTCATAGAGTGCCCAAACAATATGCAATGTGTCATTTCTTGCCATTTTTGAAGAATGAACTTGAAATTTCACTTAAAGAAACCAAGTGTTGAGTTCAGGGGAACAAAGTAGCTTCCTAAAGTTAGAATCTATTTCTAAATCTGATTTGAAAAGTCTAAAAAAAGGGTTTAATATGAAGACTAAACAATGAAACCATTTCTGCTCTAAAAACAACAACACCTTTTCCCAATTTGACAAAATATTTGACTTTTTGAATGAAGAAATGTGGACTGACCCGTGATACCATAGATTTATAAACAATCTCCAGCCGCAAACATTCAAACAGATCAAATTACAAACCATGAACAACATCACAAAGTGTCTGTTTACCCAAAGGACATGATTAAAAAGGAAACGTGAAACTGGAGAAGTAGAAATCTGAGAGTAGAGCAAGTGTGTGTGTGTGTGTGTGTGTGTGTGTGTGTGTCAAATCTAAACCTGGCTCTGGTTGATGTTAATTTGACGCTGTTGTTACCGTCTGAACCGCAAGATGTACGAATAAAGTTTTTATAGTTATTCGAAGGGAAGTGAGAAGCTGCTCTGCTGCTTTAAATCATGTGTGGCCCTGTGGGATTGTGGGAAATGTAGTCTATTGTTAGAGAATGTACATTCCTATTTAGGTTCCCAGTTAAGTGACAGAGAGAACTGAGGTCAGTGTGTGTGTCAGCGCCTTGATGCAGAAGTGTGTGTTTGACTAAGTGTGTGTGTGTGTGTGTGTGTGAGCAGGATGTCTACCTCCTGACTGGGTCGGCTTCTCAGTTCCTTTCTGTCTTTTTTCGACATCCTGTTTGCACACCAATGTAACACACGCATATACATAAACACAAACACACACCTGGACCCTCTTTCCTCTGAAGATAGAACACACACACTCCATTTCAGTTGGTTTCAGTGAGCCGTGAGTCATAATGAGACGATGGGTTAAAGTTCAGTCCACTTTTCTCCAGTTACATTCAACACCTTGTCCTCATATCACCTACGTATTACTTCTCTTTTGTGTGTGTGTGTGTGTGTGTGTGTGTGTGTGTGTGTGTGTGTGTGTGTGTGTGTGTGTGTGTGTGTGTGTGTGTGTGTGTGTGTGTGTGTGTGTGTGTGTGGTATTTGCACAGTGATCAAACTGCTGCTGCTCTTCTGTCCTTGGTTTCAGGATGCTGCCGCTGGTAGGGTTAGGTTCTGTTGGTATTTATGGTAGAATACATAGTGTTGCTGTACACTTGACCTTGTAGATAATAGACATCAGATAAATAGATATTTCCTTTTATCAGATGCACATTTTTTTGTTGCACATCACAGTAGAGTCAATACTGCTTTTATCAGTAATTCATATTTTATTTTAAGTTTTTAAGAATTTTTCTTCTGAATTTCTTTGTCAAATTTACACTTTTTAAAAAAATGATTTGCTCTTGCTCCTATTTTACATTTTTATCAATTTCTTTACACTTTGATTTATTTGATTTAAATGTAATTTTTCAATTGTTTTTAATGTATTATTTTAGTGTGTAATTAATGTTATATTTTTTAACTATAATATGTTTTTATTTCATTTGCAAAGCCTTGCTGCTGTGATTGAAAACATCCCAAATAGTGATTTACATTTTTTTAAGTCTTTTGTTTTTCCTTCATTGTAATAGAATATATTTTTGGACAAAGAGCTTTATCAATGAGTCCATAACTAAACATTAATGGTGGTGTATCCAGATGTAGTTATGGTGGTACTATTTATCAACACTATATCTTTGTCTGGTTTAGATAATGTACAGATTGTTATTATTTTACATGTGAACCCTTATCTGTAGCGGTGGTTTTAATAGCAGTGTGTGAGTAACTCTCCTGGTGTTGGTGTGAGTAAACTGTCAGTGGTAAATAACGTCTTTGTGTTGTTACTGTTCGTATCATCAGGTGAACGGGGGGCCGTTGGAGGCGTGTCTGCCTGCAGGCTGAATAAATAAACCTGCTTATCCTCCATCTAACGGTCACACACACTGCTGTTGTGGTGAGTGTGTGCTTATCTGGAAATATGTGCAGCAGTCAGAAGGCTTCAGGGTTTGCCGATAACTGAGGATGTAGTAGTGGTTGACCGATCACAACAGAGCCAATCAGAGCAGACTGGGCTCTGGTTTCAGACGTAGGGTGAAAAGAAGTGCTGCAGCACAGGCAGTCTGAGAAACATAAAGAGCTTTCTGAACATTAAAGCATGGAGACATGTCCCAGCAGAGGACTCTTTAAAGTAGAGACACTACATACTGATATACACCTGAACATCAGCAGGAGAGGACTCTTTAAAGTAGAGACACTACATACTGATATACACCTGAACATCAGCAGGAGAGGACTCTTTAAAGTAGAGACACTACATACTGATACACACCTGAACATCAGCAGGAGAGGACTCTTTAAAGTAGAGACGCTACATACTGATATACACCTGAACATCAGCAGGAGAGGACTCTTTAAAGTAGAGACACTACATACTGATATACACCTGAACATCAGCAGGAGAGGACTCTTTAAAGTAGAGACGCTACATACTGATATACACCTGAACATCAGCAGGAGAGGACTCTTTAAAGTAGAGACACTACATACTGATATACACCTGAACATCAGCAGGAGAGGACTCTTTAAAGTAGAGACTCTACATACTGATATACACCTGAACATCAGCAGGAGAGGACTCTTTAAAGTAGAGACGCTACATACTGATATACACCTGAACATCAGCAGGAGAGGACTCTTTAAAGTAGAGACACTACATACTGATATACACCTGAACATCAGCAGGAGAGGACTCTTTAAAGTAGAGACGCTACATACTGATATACACCTGAACATCAGCAGGAGAGGACTCTTTAAAGTAGAGACACTACATACTGATATACACCTGAACATCAGCAGGAGAGGACTCTTTAAAGTAGAGACGCTACATACTGATATACACCTGAACATCAGCAGGAGAGGACTCTTTAAAGTAGAGACTCTACATACTGATATACACCTGAACATCAGCAGGAGAGGACTCTTTAAAGTAGAGACACTACATACTGATATACACCTGAACATCAGCAGGAGAGGACTCTTTAAAGTAGAGACTCTACATACTGATATACACCTGAACATCAGCAGGAGAGGACTCTTTAAGTCACTCTTTTAAACCAGCAACACACAACTTGAGAGATCCTCTTTGAATCGTTGAATGTGGTTTCACACACCAGATCATCTGTCACATTTTGAGCCCCACTACCTTCCAAATCCATCTCTCTTCCTTCATTTGAGATTTTCCTCGCCTCACTTGAACAAGACGCAAGTATAAAAGCAGAAACGAGGCACAGCAGCCCCCCCCCCCCCCCAAAAAAAGACATACTTACTTTTCAAGAATCAATCAATGCACACAATTCAGACAAACAAAAACGTGTAGGACTTATAGGCCTGTAATAATAATACTATGGATGAAATGTGCGTTATTTGGGAGAAAGTCGAGGTGTGACAGCTCTATACAGTGGATCCCCCTTTCCCCCCCTTGCCCGTTCCATTTGGGAGACCCAGAGGTGAACTGTCAACCGCGGCCCCTCCCCTTTCACCTTCTCAGCAAGCAGGGGTGCTCGCTCGTGCCTCCCCCCACGAAATGCCACTTCGCCCATGCCCAAAACCGCTACTGTGTGTGTGTGTGAAGCACCACCTGTTGAGCGTGCGGCGATGATGCAGCTCGGGGTGTTTTGGAGCAGGAATCTTTCTCCCGCTCGCAGATGGAAACAGTTTGCAGCCGCGGCTCATCAGTATGCCTGTGGGTTTGTTCGAGCAGACTGGAACACGTTGCGGTGGCGAACGCACCACGAAACACTGCTGCTGCTCTCTGTCTCAACAAATACAAAAAAACCTTTATTGGCATGACCTTACAGGAACACAGTGTCATTTTTTATATCTATAATTATAAATAATAGTGTGTGTGTGTGTGTGTGTGTGTGTGTGTGTGTGTGTGTGTGTGTGTGTGTGTGTGTGTGTGTGTGTGTGTGTGTGTGTGTGTGTGTGTGTGTGTGTGTGTGTGTGTGTGTGTGTGTGTGTGTGTGTGTGTGTGTGTGGTCACTTCTATTTCTTTTTGCTTCCATCGATCTGTCCGATTTATTTTCTGTCTGAGCATGAAATGAAGCAGCTGCTGTGAGACGACTTGTTAAGGTGGGGAGTCACGGTGTGTGAGTCCTCCTGTGTGTGTGTGTGTGTGTGTGTGTCCTGTATCTCATGCTGCATCATCCGCCGCCTCCCTCTCGATTGAATTCATTTGTGTTTATTGGTATGAATGTTACATGAGCCGCACATAGCAGCAGTTTATCATGAAAAATAAACAAAGCAATGACTGAGAATATCTGCCAAATGTATTCCAAATACGCCCCCCCCCCCCACACACACACACACACTTGTTTCTTCCTCCTCTTGCTTTTTATTTCCCTTACCCGTCTCTCCATCCGTTGCTGCAGTAGTGGCTTATTGGAGCCGCCCGGAGCGACCCTGTGGGATAAATCCATTTTGGAGAAACCTGAAATCTTGACAGTTATTGTTTTGTGAGAGAGAGAGCGTGAGACAAAGACAGTATGTGCATGTACACACACACACACACACACACACACACACACACACACACACACACACACACACACACACACACACACACACACACACACACACACACACACACACACACACACACACACACACACACACACACACACACAGGCAGGAGCCTCTGAGGCCTTTTACTCCTGTAGAGAATGTAATGAAATGTGAGCCTCTCTTCCTCCTGCTCTGTTTCTTCCTGTTCCACATACATGGCATTAAAGAGGACAGTATGAACTCCAGCAGGCAGGAATATCTGCTCAGTGTGAGGCTGCAGAGACTGACCCTCTAAAGGGAACCTCATTCAACTGAACTGCGATGGTCTGGCACACTGCATTGCACTTCTGCATTAACAGAAGACAACCTGTGGATTGGTCTTCATCACTTTTCTGGTTTGTTGGCAGTCTCTTGCTTTGTGTCAAAGAGTGCATAAGTAGATCCCAATGCAACACTCCCTCTGAGTGTCTGGATTCTGCCAAGGGCCAAAAAGTTGAGTCTTCTCACCCTCAACGACCGCCAACTTGTAGCTGAAGTTGCACGTCCGGCACGGGTATTTGCTCATGACCAAACAAATGAATGTTATACCCATGAGCTTCATCACTTTTTAGTAACCTCCCAGCAACTGGTGTCTGAAAAAAGCTAGCGTTGATTTATGTCGGGTTAATTGAGCAACGAACGGCATTGTTGCTAGCTAGCAAAAAGGCTCTGTTGTGATTGGTCAACCGCTTAGAGATGTCCCGCCCCTTAGTCCCTCACGTACAATGTGTTGGAGCTCTAGCCAAGTGATGTCATTTACAGAAGTAAACAAAGGAGTCCGATGGAGGCGTTTCCGGCGGGGGGGAGAGGATTGTGTTGGAGAGACTCTCCCTGTGGAGGGATCACAGGGATTTTAGCCTCTGCAGACCATTGACATGCACTTAAACCTATAGAACACACTACAGGAGAGGGAAAACCCAAAAATAAGTATAGGGTCTCTTATAAGTTAGGCCAGATCCATCATATTTAAAAGAGAACTCCATCACTCTCCGAGAGCTCAGAGGGACACCTCAAATAAAAAATGCTAAATCAATGGCAGCAGAACCAGCTTGATATTGCCCTTCACAGGAAGTACTGCCACAGTAAATCCCCCTCTCTCCTGTTACCTTTTGCCTCGGGCTCTCGGCCTTTCCTGGGGGGGATCTTCCAGGTTTTCACATCTCACTCACTCCCATTAAAAGCACCACTTATTTATTGGCTGTGGATGAAAGTCCTTATTTCTCCTCCACTTTCTTCCTAATATTAAGCAGCATTCCTTCTCTCACTCAGTTCCTTCTGATATAAAGAAGAAGCCCGGGTTGGTATTTGTGAAAGCGTGGTGTAGGGGAGAGTCCTATACCCTGACATGAGTTAGCATTTTAGCACCAAATCCGATGCTAAGCTACATCTGCTGTTCAAAAAAATAACCATTTGACCGTTCCCACGAGGTCTGATTCGTACCTTTTCTGTGCAGCTAATTTGCATGACTCGGCTCTATGAGTCTAATTGGTTGCATGTTGTCACCGTCTCTCTCCAAAAATAGACTTTGGCATGATTTATGCCGTCAGTTTTGACATCTTGATGAGTTCCTCCTGTTCTTGTTAGCTGTCAAATTACCTAAAAGAACCAGCTTCTCCCAATGATTTCCTTATTCCATCCGTTTCATCTCTCCATCTCCAGTGTCCGTCTTCATCAGCACTTTATTCATCGTGTTGACCGTTAATCACACACCTGAAATGAGTTGTTTGTGGAGGAGGATGAGGATGATGAGGAAGAGGAGGAAGAAGGAGGCGATCTGGAAGTGTTCATTTCCCTCCCTCACACCAAATCCCCGAGTCATTTAGCTGCACTTATTTTTTTTAAACTGAGACGAATGAGGAGGGGCAGCAGAGGTGGAGCCGCTCGTTTACGCATCTTAATGTGCTCATCTAAATGTAAATGAGGAGGAGACGGGGGGGGGGGGGTCTGTCTGTCTGTCTGTCTGTCTGTCTGTCTGTCTGTCTGTCTGTCTGTCTGCTGCTAGAAAAATATTTAGAAGCAGGCGAAAATATGTTCATTAGCAGAGTTCACTTCAGTTCAGTGTCGGCTGAGTGAGCTCCACTGGTTTTATTTTGGGGTGTGCCTCTGGGTCAGATTTGGAAGAAATGTTGGTGTTTTATGGCACAAAATATTAGTGAAGTACAATAGATTTTTTCAGGCAATTTAGCTCTTGCTCCTATTTTACATTTTTATACATTTGTTATACTTTAATTATTTTAAATGATTTGATTTAAATGTAATATTTGAAATGTTATTATATTGTATTATTAGTATTTATTTTGGTGTAATTAAACACTCAAATATATTCTTATTTCATATGCATATTGCTGCTGTGATGAAAACAAACTGGGATTAATAAAGTATATATAATCTAATCTAAAATCCTACGTGAAAGTAAACACATGTCTGGTTCTTAATCTGAAACACTGTAAATACAGAGACAGAAGTCAAAGTGTTCATGCTGTTTTTTAACCTCCCTTTGATTTGAGTCTTCTGTCAAACGAGGCTCAGCTGTCAGCGGCAGCGAGCGGGTCAAACCGGGATTTGGTTTGTTGATACCCTCCCACCACTGCTGAAACAACCACCCATGGTGTGTGTGTGTGTGTGTGTGTGTGTGTGTGTGTGTGTGTGTGTGTGTGTGTGTGTGTGTGTGTGTGTGTGTGTGTGTGTGTGTGTGTGTGTGTGTGTGTGTGTGTGTGTGTGTGTGTGTGTGTGTGTGTGTGTGTGTGTGTGTGTGTGTGTGTGTGTGTGTGTGTGTGTGTGTGTGTGTGTGTGGGGATTAGCCATATTAGCCATGTTAGAGACACATGCAGCTGCACAGATGCTGCGGAAACTCAATCTGTGCAGTTGGAACGATTGGGGTCACCAGAGGTGGTTAAGCACCAGCTGTGTGTGTGTGTGTGTGTGTGTGTGTGTGTGGGTAAAACTAAATCCAGTTATTTTTAGTTGCAGGATGACGTCCAGCTTCAGCATTTTAAAGTGAAAAGAAGGGAAATGGAGATTTATTTTGTAGCTCCTTAAACTTTCAAACTAAGTTAAATTAGTGGACATTTCTCTGCTTGTATGTGTGTGTGGACTTTTGAGTACCATTTTAGCTGCTCAGACATCTAGAAACACAGATCTAGACAATGATGCAGTTATCTTTATAGAACATGATTCGTTTTTGGAAATAATAATCATTTTAAATCAGGTAGAAGCCGGAATCAAACCTGGGTTCTGACACGTACTGCAACCTATTCCATTGCCAAACCCTCTAAAGATACACACCATGTATTCATTTAAACACAATTGAATCTGAGGATAGAAGTGGGACTCTTCAAATTGGGTCTGCCCACAAGAACTTGGACTAAATTATGAAGTTTTACACTGAAAGCAAATGATGGTTTTTACGTCCAAAAGTGTTTATTGAAATAAGAATTAAGAAGAGCACAAGTCTGAGAACAGAAACCTGAGAAGTAATGGATACCCAGCTTCAATATTCACACATTTGAGATGCTTTTAATTGCTGGAAACGCTTTTTCCTGTTGCAGAACTAACCGTGCGACCTTCCCTTTATAAAATAATATTATTTTATCTCCCTCTCGCTGCTGGCTGCTGCTTCACACCCCGTTCCTGTGGTCACATCGGCCGGGTTTAATCCCGACGCCCTCGCTTTCCATGCTTCTGCAGCCAGACGGCTTTAAATCTGCTCTGAGCTGTGAGAGTGTTTTCTTTCTTGAGTGGTAGACGTGTGGGCGTCTGCGTATATCATGCTTTATTCTCAGTGTCGTTGTGATCTCTGTTTGTGGACATATTACATTTTCAAAGGAGAATAATGGAGGCCACCACCAGTCAGTATGCAGTGGTGATGAGTGGAAAATAAAGCTCTTATAAACCCATATTCACTTGATTTTTCTCGGCATAGCGCTCAAGTCTGTGGAAGGTCGCCCAATTATTCATCCCTCAGACTCAGAAGTGACAGAAAAAGTGTCCTTCAGTTGTGTTTATTCAACCATCTGCCCACTTTCCTCCCCTCTCAGCTGATGTCCCTGTCTTTCTTCTTCTCTCATCGTCTGTGAGATTCATGTCTGCAGCCATGTGTGATCTGGGCAGAGACCCTGAGGTGTGAACAGCGAGGCAGCAAGGTTAAGGGACTTTCTGTGTTCCCACACTTTACCGAGTCCATTAGTAGATATCTAGAAAGCTGAAACAGCAGGAGAGGAAGGAGGGAGTTAAAAATGGAGATGATCAAACACAGAAGAAGGAGGGAGTACGGAGATCTTATGTCGAGTGTTTCTGCATGAAGCCCTGAGAGTTGAGAGCGGTAGTTGAGGAGGACTGCTCGGCTCTCAGATTGAAACCACATTGTTTTAGCAGCACACGCTGGTATTTCCTCTCGGGGGCTGCAGGGTGGAGCACCGGGGGGAACTGGGTGTGTTGCCAAGCAGCTCTGCAGCCGACTCTCTGCAGCACTATGGAAGCACCTCTGCTGCTGGCTTGGAAAGAGAGGGGGGATACAGCGGGAGAAGCATTCACTATAGTCTTTAGGTTCTGGAGGGTTGAAGGGTGCACTGGTGTCTTTTTCAGGCTCTGTCTATCAACTGGATTGAAATGCAACTCAGTTTTTGCTTCTTCTGGTTTTAAATGAGTGCTAAAAAGCAGCCGATTCACAGTTGAATGGCTTTGGTTTCGTCAATGCTGCTGCAAAACACTCTCAATACTCCTATTACATGTAAATATTTGTCTTGTCCTCACAACTTGCTTGAATCATCTTGTCTGTTGCACTATTTTATTGCACAATTTGAGTCAGTATATTGTATTGAAGAAGGCATACTTCATAAGTCTCCTTGGGGAAATGCTATGTTTTTGACTGCTATGTATTCCAGCTGCAGAGATTAACAGCTGTTAATGTAACATGTCTAGATATTGTGGTTAAAACGGGACCAAATTTCAGTGAGAAAATAAATTCTCTGCCTTTTTGATTACTAATATCTTAACTCAAGGTCCACTTCAACCCTTTTTCCTCCCAAAGCATTCTAAAAACCGTTGAATTTTACCTAAAACTAGACCTAGATGCACCTACTTCCCACTTCTAAATGAAAGAAAAAAGTAAAACTGCAAAAATATGAAGCCAAAACACGTCTCTTTTGATGGCTGAGTTCACACAGTTCACATTACCTGGGTTCACATTACCCAGAATGCTGTTTGGCAGCGAGCAGCATGGTGTTGCCTCTGTGATTTCTGGCCCGAGATACTTTATATGCAAAAGAGCAGAAGGGGGAAACCAATCGTATCTGGGACCTGGGTGTGAAAGGCTAACACCGTGTGATGGTTTTACACAGCCTCTGGATTATGCACTCCTCTGAGTAAATAAGTGTGTGTGAGTGTGTGTTGTACAGTATGTAATCTGCAGGATTTGCATGCACTCCGGTCGATCCACGGCAGAATTAGAGTATTTACAGTAAAACCAAAACAGGGATTTAATTGAGAAAGAAATTGGCAACGATCTTGCTCCGTTTTGAAGCCGTTAGCCCGGCCCTGTGCTTATGAAAGGCTTATGATTGGTTTAACCTGGACTTATTGAAGCTTTATTTACCCAGTGGATGCTAACCAGTCCCACGTGTTCTTCTGCAGCAACGCCCTGCTCCACAGCAAGCACCACTGCAGTCAAGGCGGTTCAGTTTATTGTTAAAATTAGGTACAACACAGAGAGAGAGTCTCGCTTTTCCCGACCTAAAGTCTGCTGACAAGGTCCAGGTATTTTGATTCATAAACTTTGCTTCACTTGTAAAAAGCACACAGGAACTTGCCCTTTCTCTAATGCGAATCAGAGATGCAAATACACATCTACACAGCTTTTCTTCTGATCTTGCTTTATAATCCGGAGCGAAATCCAGGAGATATTGTCTGTAATGAGAAGCTCCAGTTCAAACAGCAACTGCTCTCTAAATTAAAAAATCCCTTTTTTCCAAAAAATTCAGACTTTTTTTCAAATTTCTGACTTTTTTTCTGAATTTCGACGTTTAAAAATGTCCCTCTGTTTCCTCATTATTCTACCTCCTTCTTCATGTGGCCCTAATCATCTGCTTTTTGTCTCAATTCTTTTAACAATACAACTAAAGCTTTTGATACTTACTCAGCGGGGGTAATGTTAGCATCGGGACGCGCACCCACGTTTCATTCGCACAGTCAAAACTTCTCTGAATTTTCTAGTTGTCTTCTAGTCTTTAGGAGTCTTTTGGATTGTGTTGATACTTGTTTAAGTGCTGGTCGATGGCAGCCCTCCGAAAGAAAACTGCGCAGCTCTTGATGCAAAGCTTTGATTGCTCTACTTCCTAACAAGCAGGTCCAGAAGAACTGATTGTATTTATCTGGAAATTCAGGCAGAATAAACACCTTTTATGAGACCAGACACAAATCCCACAATTTCTGCTGCCGTTTTCAGACTTTGGATCAGGTCTATGTAGAGTTTATTATAACTTACAGTACTTGTTAAGTAAGTGTCTTATTTTTTGGGGGGAGATCTTGACAACATCAGGGCTGTGCAGACTCTTTTTTAGCTCTGGAGAAATAAAAACCATCGTTGATTAAAGTGCAGCCAATAAAGGCTTTCAGAAAACATGTCCTGAAACGCTGAATGTTGAAAACCTTATTCATCTTCAGATAAATGTACAGACTCTTAGTTGTATGTACAGTTTCACCCACACGCCGCCGGCTATTATAGCACTTCTGAGGCGCTTAAATGATCTGGGTAATACCTCTGTACGACCTACAGATCGATGAATAAAGACACAGCCGAGGGTTCAACGAGATAACTCCTCTGGGACCAAACACTAACTCCATGAGAGAGAGAATCTCCTCGCTGCTGCTGTTCATTTCCTGCTAACACAGCTGCTCTGACCCCCCCCCCCCCCCCCGAGATCTCTGTCAGCTACACTCAGAGCCAAAGCCTGGGTCAACACTTCCTCCTCTTCTTCCTCTTCCTCTTCCCCCTACTCTGTTTCTCCTCATTGCAGCTGGCGGATGTAATTGAATTAAGAAGGAAGCTTTGTGTTTTGGACGGGATGCGATGGAAGAGCTACCTGTTGGTGTTTGTAACGGGATTTTGATTTGAGAATTCTGCACAATTCATCTACATTTTAGCACAAAATGGACAATTGCAATGGTGAAGATGCAGGAAACTTGGTATTTGAATGGAGTACTGATGAGTTTCAGAGGTATCCTACACATTGTATTGAAAAAATTTATCAAAACACGTATGACTTTGTACAGATCCTCCTAAAGAAAATGTCATTAAATCATTGAATCCAACCCCGACCCTAACCCATGGTCAAAGATCAATCCCTCTAATATTGTGAATCGTGCAGCCCTCGTTGAAACTGTTAGGAATCAAAAAGCCAAAAAATCCTCCTTTTTCATTTTAAATAGTCTGAATGGATTTGCTGAACATCCCTGTTGTTTTTGCCTTACGGTCATGCAGTATTTATTCAGTCTAACACATCTGGGAGCTGCAGCCGACTGTCAGCCAACTCAACACGTCTGCCAAAGCAGTCAGGAGCTGTCAGGCGGTGGAGTGGGGTTTCCTCTTCTCTTCCGCTGTCCAAATGTTTTCAGCTCTTTACCTCTAGGACAAACAAACTAAAAAAAGCTCTGCCAACACATGATGGTCGCACCCAGACACAACGCTCCTGCCACTGTGGTTTAAAGTCAGATTGTTTTTGTGGCCATGCAAGGATGTGCTTTCTATAGTCAGTCTGAAGGAGTACTGAAAATCATTTGAGGTCCTGGTCAATCGCGACGGCTTAAACAGGCCATGCAGTTCACGATTTTGTCCACTAAGTGTCACCGCTTTCTATCATACCTAGCAGAAAGGATGTCTGGTTAGGTGACAGGTGTTGCAAGATGGAGGGATAAAGTTTGCATTTTTGATCCACTGGAAATCTATCTTTTGAGATCCTTTTATTCGCCACATCTTCAACGGGTCGTGCAGTTCACCGTCTGGACCACTAGGTGTCGTCGTTTTCTATCGTAACTAGCAGATTGTGTTGGATGTTGGGTGGACAAATTTTGTTTGTGTAGGGATGCTTTGGCTTTGTGGATATTATCCTTGCACCAGTAGCTCAATACCGTTGTTTTGTGATCAATAAAACTGCCTCTCAAAAGAGCCTTGCAGTACACTGTTTTGTCCACTAGGTATCACTGTTCTGTCGTTTTTAATTAGGTTTTGCAAGATGGAGGGTTAACGGTTTAGATTTTTGTATATGTAAAGATATTTTGGCCTTATGGATAACTGTATGGATAGCATCAACATCGCCTTCCATCAGTGACTAAAGTTCTTTATTTTTTGTGGTCATTAAGGCTTAAAGAAAGACTAATTGATGGAACATTTGGGAAACTAATTACTACTGCTAGCTTGTCTATAAAGCTTGTAAAGTCTGGCTTTAGCCACAACGATGCAAACAGAGCCTCTTAAACTCAAGAAAACACTGTTAAAAAAGACACGTTATTGGGGTTAAATACTCAAGGTTTTATTAATAATGACCAAACTAGCAGCCCTTTTGTGAGCTACTGTATTATCATGCAAGAGTTTATATACGATGTAGTGTTGGGAGTTGAAATGGGAGTTTGGAATTCGCAATTCCTTATCTCTTAACCAAGATTGACTTGATTAAAGAGTCCTTAATACTGCAGATTAGCCGTTTCTCCATCCTTCTACAAATGCATTTCTACATTTTTTAAGATGCTCTCCAGGCAGGACGCCAAACTAACCAAAAGATAATCTCTGTGTTTCTCGGGGAATACAGAAACGTGTTAAAAGGTTCTTCTAGTTTTTGTCCCACGTAAAACCCGTCAGACCTCCTGCTCGTACAAAGCAGATTAAACCCGACCTTTTACCTCCTTCAGTGGATAATAGCAGCATCGTGTTCCCCTAAATGCGGGCTCCCATCACCCACGGTGCATTTTGGGAAGTGTGCGTCTATTTTAAGTGTGTGTGGTCGCTCCTGTGGGTTTCCTCTAAGTAGCTCTTAGCGAAGGGTTTGATAAGACGCTCCCTGGTAAACCCCACGGTCTTACAGCACATTTAAACCCCCACTTTCATTCTGTCCAAAGCAGCTTTAGTCTGAAGGCTCCGGGGCTGATGGAGGCTGCAGGGATCTCCATCAGAGTTTTACTGGGATGGGGGGGGGGCATGCTTCCTCACATGCATGCTCACTTCATGTTATATCTCTAATCTGGTTTCATCTAAAGAGCCTTCAAGTGGTTTCTCTGCTCGCTGCAGTTGCATTATGATGGATTTAGTCATTATTTAGGCTAAAGGAAAAGAGGAAAGAGCAGCATAGAGGAAAAGTCGAGTTAGGAGTGGTCGTTTTTCATCTGGACGGCGGGAATTTTACCTATTTATACCAGTTATCTCTCATCTGAGGCATCAAAACTTGTGAAAAACTGTATTGCTTGCTTGCTTTCTGACTATTCCTTGGACCTTCCAGTGCAGGGGTGCAACGGAAAGTTGGACGACCAATAACGTTTCACAACGAACAAACAAAACACGTAGAAACTGGGGTATTTATTATCACTGATCCTTTATTTCTTGACAAATACATCAATAAGCACTTAATAAGGTCCCTAAATCTGCTTCTAAGTTCATATCCACCAAAGACCATTGATTTATCCTTACCTAATGTAAATAACAGGTGTATATATATTAAAGACAGCTGATATGGGATTGTGCAAGGTAAATTTACCTGCAGCATGACTCAGCATTTTCTATCTGTGAAACGTTGGGGTTCAGTGCATTGTGCAGCACTTTGATTGACATTGTCTTTGAAATATGTGTTTTTATGTTAAGTTTTAGTGTCTAAACGTCATTGAATATTCAGGTGAAGTCAGGACTTGTTTTAATTTGAGGACTTCCTGCTTGTAGCCAACAGCCTGTCTTTGATAAGAGTGCAATACATAGATTCTAAATACCATAAATGATGTTAAATATTGTAGAAATTCACCAGTAGAGACTCTAACAGAACTACATGACATTTGCCTTCAGCTCCTCGTCCATCCATCGTACATTCTGCTGGTTTCTCTTCTGCGTCTCACGGGTTCACCTCTAACTCTCTCAGCACTCGTTCACTGCCATGTTCCCGCAGTACAGTCCATTAGACTCAGAGCGAGTGTGACGGAACAGGTTTCCGTTTGGACTCCATGATGCATCCAACAGAGGCTGAACTGGAGGCTCTGTCCTCTCAGCACCGTACAGTATGCAAAGCAGCAGAAAATCCACATGCATTTCCTCCTTAATAAGCATCTGTTTATCCAGAGAAATAACCCCAGCCCTGTAAAACTGCCCTTCTTACTAAAGGAAGTAAGTTATTCTGACTTAATCCTCACCACAAATTGAAGTGACTAATCTCCATTGATTAAACTGAACTCAATGAATGAAGTGAATTTTGAAGATATAACTCGGTTGTTTTGAGTGAACTTCATTTGTGCCACGTTTTAAGTATCCTTAATGTGTTACTTGACCCAGGGAGGTCATAGGTCAAGTGAAGGTCATGTGTCTTTGTGATTTGTTGAGCAGGGAGAGAGGGCGAGAGAGAGAGAGAGAAAGAGCGAGAGAGAGAGAGAGAGAGGGGGGGGAGAGAGGGGAAGAGGGGGAGAGAGGGGAAGAGGGGGAGAGATCTGGGAGTCTAACTGTCACTGTCACAGCCCTCAGGGTGAATATCCTGTAACTGAAGCCAATTATACCTGTGTGTGTGTGTGTGTGTGTGTGTGTGTGTGTGTGTGTGTGTGTGTGTGTGTGTGTGTGTGTGTGTGTGTGTGTGTGTGTGTGTGTGTGTGTGTGTGTGTGTGTGTGTTGTGTGTGTGTGTGTGTTGGCACAGCAGGGGGACTGCATCAGTGTTGAGTATCAAAGGTTATCTGGATCTATTTTGGGAATCTTCTTCTGTAGGCAAATGTTATACCGGCCGCAGGATCACACACACACACACACACACACACACACACACACACACACACACACACACACACACACACACACACACACACACACACACACACACACACACACACACACACACACACACACACACACACACTTCACCTTCAGTATATTCCTGTGTTTCTGCACATCAGCTGCTGAACGGATGTGTTTGAGTTTATTTCTTTTTCTTTTGAAGTTTATTTTGGTGACGCTTTTTCACTAAATCCTACGTTGTGGCGTCTCAGGCTAAACCAGGAACTTTTAGATCTATAACAGGTGTTTGAAACCTTCTTATACAAAGACTTGCTTACTGTTTATGGGTTGAATTGCAATTTCCCAAAAGCCATATGCTACAGAAACTAGGAAAACTGATCCTGAAGTTTCATAGTCTTCATTCAAAAGGTTTGCAGTTCAAGGCTTTAAATAGTGAGTGAAATAAACAAAGAGATGCACTTGTTCTTGACCAAAGAAAACGATGACCATGATAGCAACACATTCTCATAACTTCTGTTCTCTCATTGTTTCATTATTTCAGGTCTTATTTTCCCTCATGTGCAAATATTTCTTAAAAACTGGTAGATTCTGTTAATTATGCCATAAAAATCATACAGTTTTACACAATCTGTCACAGTGAGAGGGTTTGAATGTCCCTCTAAACTTGCCATTCTAAACTACAGGATCACTCCAGCTCGACTTAATGGTTGAGTTAAAATCAATACATCTGAAATAAGACTCTGATAATCAACACCTCACTAATCATCCCCCTCCTCTGTTGGCTGTTATTTCCGTAGTAACCCGTGATGGGAGTTAAACATCTCAGAGGAACAGAGGTGTGTGTGTGTGTGTGTGTGTGTGTGTGTGTGTGTGTGTGTGTGTGTGTGTGTGTGTGTGTGTGTGTGTGTGTGTGTGTGTGTGTGTGTGTGTGTGTGTGTGTGTGTGTGTGTGTGTGTGTGTGTGTGTGTGTGTGTGTGTGTGTGTGTGTGTGTGTGTCCTCTCTCTCGTCTCTCTGTGAAGTCGGCCGACTAACACACCAATTTGTTTGTTTTGCTGATGTCGCTGGGCAGCGTGTTTGGGCAGGTTGGACTGTACCAACTTAATGGGATAGAGGGGGGGCTGTGTTTTATAGTCAGATACACACACACACACACACACACACACACACACACACACACACACACACACACACACACACACACTGGCACTGAGGTGAAAAGTAGTTCCTTCCTCCACTAAAAGAGAACAGTAAATGGTGATGTAATTACAAACCAATCCAGCAAGTGTGTGTGTGTGTGTGTTTGTGTGTGTGTGTG